>NW_022603134.1:0-24649 GCF_008692095.1 Etheostoma spectabile
TGACCGTAGAGTCAATTACCCCACTCGTGTCACTGAATTGGAATCGGGTGCCATACGTCAAAAAACGACTCACTCCTGTTTTTACCTCATTAGCACTCCACTGAGTGGTGGTAGAATCCGGCTTCTGAACGACGCCGAATGGAACCATCTGAAGTCTGATGTAACCAAGTGGTGTCATGGTTCTCAACAACTTCGAGTTAATAACCAAGTCTGGTTTCTAGTGCATCTTAGATGATTTTGTTCATGGCAATTCCCACTATCAATGAGCAAGTATATTGCATCCAAATCCACGGCATGTTATCTTGGTACTTATGTTAAGTTAAACTTTAGAGAAGTGAATGTTGCTGGCAGCGTGGTGGGTAGGCTGTCACGATGAGACCGCACCAGGCTACTGAACGAGACCAAACGGTGTCTTACTGCTCGGGCACCTTAGATGTTGTTTTACTAGAAATCATAGACTACTTACCGATGTATATCACATACAAATTCACATCGTGTTATTGTGGTAGATATTTAAGTTTAATGTTTGTTACATGGTAGGTAGGCTGTCATGAGGAGTCCGCAACTGTACCAGACCGTAACCGTTAGGGATGAGCGAGTACAGCATTATCTCTATCTGTTTACCACATAACTATCTGTATCCGTATCCGTACTCGACTGGGCGGGGCCTAACCCGAAGTGGGTCTGGTTCTCTTGAAATGGCGGGGCTTTCACCATATGGTATTTTAAGCATGCAATTGACATGGCTTTTTTAAACTTTTAATTTTTCTATGATCAGTGTGATAACCTGTTTTTTTTTTTTGGTTCTTTTTATTTCACAGGTATGTGTGATTGTGTGTGTGTCTGTGAGTAAGTAAGAGATACAGAGAGAGAGAGAGAGAGAGAGAGAGAGAGAGAGAGAGAGAGAGAAAGGAGAAAAAAAGAGAGGGGGGTTTGGAAAGTGTTTGTGTGTTATCTTAATTTGTAATATAATTTATTTACAACTGCCTTTTATTATTTTTATAAACACACAGCAAGAAAGTTTCAGACACTCAAAAAAACTGGTTAGAGCCAGCAGGCAGTTAAAAAAAAATAACTCCAACGGCAGATGCAACGGCATTCTACCAACACCATGTCTGAACAAACCCCACCGTTACCAGAAGTCTCCTGGTTACTAAGCAACAAACCCCATGGTTACCAGAAGTCTCCTGGTTACTAAGCAACAAACCCCACGGTTACCAGAAGTCTCCTGGTTACTAGGTACTAGTTCAAACCGAAGTTTAAAACAAACCTGAAGCTGAAGAAACCCTAAATGTTAACGGGAAAGCCCCGCGGACCGCGTGTGTAGGGGAGGGGCGCTGGGATTAGCTTATCACAGAATAGTTTAGGGGAGGGGCGCTGGGATTAGCCTATCACAGAAAGTGTAGGGAGGGGCGCTGGTGACTAGCCTATCACAGATATTGTAGGGGGGGCGCTGGGACTAGCCTATCACAGAATAGTGTAGGGAGGGTGCTGGGACTAGCACTTTGACTAGCCTATCACAGAACGGAGACACGTCAGTGAGGATTTTTGGTCCAATCAGAGTACAGATATTGACTCGCATTACTCGATAATACTTGTACTCGGCAAAAGTGCTTTATCCGTACCGGATACTTGTTTCAGCCGAGTACTCGGATCATCCCTAGTAACCGTGCATAATGCATGAGTCTAGGTGATCCAGCGTGTCTCAAGGTTCTCTGCAAGTTTGGAGTTATCAACCGGTCCCAGAAGTCTTGCGTACCCCCCGTTTCAAATTACTTTTTCTTTTCCAATCAACAATGTATTTTTTACAGTGCACACAGACCAGTGGCCTCTTGCCCCTCCTCCTTATGAACTCTCGCGCCGCATGCTTCACAATCCCTCTTCACTCAGAGGCTGTCGTTAATAGCAACTGCGTGCTGGTGGTCCTAGCGTGGGACTGACTGGAGCTACTGCTGGACTTTAGGAATGCCCGCGGCCACAGCGCTGTAAAGCTCCCCCCGAACGACATTTGTCAGAGTCTGGTTGTTGGAGTGTCCTCCCTTCCATAGCTTCATAATGGAGTAACCAGAGCTAATTGCTAACCGGTGTTGTAATTGTTGTGAACCAAGTCTTTAGTCCATCTCCGTGCTCGTACCCATTCACTGTATTTATGGACTTGAGTCAGAATAAACCTGAGATTTTAGTACGTTGACGTACAGATCCTTTACTTCATTAAAATACTAATACAATACTGTAAAAAAACTGTTACAGTAAAAGTCCTGCATTGAAAATGTTACTTAGGTAAAAGTAAGTATTATCGGATGTACTTGAGTATGTACTTAAGTTAAACATTTGGCTTTTTTGGATTTGAGTATAGTACTTCAGTATACGTATATGTACATAGTTACATTCCACCAGTTGTATTAGGTTTTTTATGTAACTAATTCTATGTGTGAATGATGTGTAAAAAAGCACCATAAATGGTTCCTAACCCTTTGTTTGAACTATTTTTTTACTGAACTCAGCCATCACACGCCACCACGTCACATTCTGCACTGCCCACCACCACAGATACATTCTCAGCCTGTGGAAACACAGCATCTGCACAAATGGTCAGTGTGGATGGCACACAATAGAATGAGAAGTGGGAAAGTAGGATGTTACCTTAAGCGATGCACGTGAAAAGGAGGGGATCCCACTGTTGTACTTCCCCGAGAGATCCCACAGGCCAGTGGAGACCATGTCATGGCTCCAATCCCTGCATGCCCCAAAACACGGCTTGAAATCGACCAATCACAGACGGCTAATTTGTGCTGTGTTGTTTAATGCCTCGTTTATTTAGTGTTTTGTATTTTTACAATATGAGGGACTAGGGAGGGAACTGACATCAGAATTCAAACTAATACAGTTACAATTCTATCTTAAAGAATCCAGTGGCTTGAATATTAACATTACATGGCAGCCCAACATTACTAATATCCAACCATTTGCATGGCTGACTCAATTTCTTACACAAAACAAGATACATAATTAAACTTAATACAGATGGAAAAAAGGTTTCAGACAGATTTCCGTTATGACTATGGCAGCTACTTACCTATCTTGTGGAACAGTTCAGGGAAGTTGCACTTCAACCTTCTCCCTTTGAAACATGTGGTACTCTGCCTGTTCGCAGATCGGAGGGATCTGGTTGAACTGTCGAGCAACGAGTACGCCTCCTACCCGCAGAAAGAGGGACATTTCTCTCTACCATTATTCCTGAATCAATCATTTGTTCAATCAGTTAACACATCCATTGCCTCCTTCATCTGGAAGAATAAAGTTCTAAAGAGTTAACAAAGGATTCCTTCAGGGGACGCCAATGTGGGGGGGGGGGGGGGGGGGGGGACTAGCTCTCCCCAGTTTTTTTCACTACTTTTGGGCAGCTAACTTGCAGAGAGATGTCATTCTGGCTCCATGTGCCAACACTGACTGGAACACTTGAACGACTCTTGCCACTCTTCATCCCTCCCTGCTTTGGGGTACTCCTCCCTGGCCACAAAGTGGTCCAGGTTTACCTCCCATCCCATAGTACTGTCCACCCTTAGAATCTGGGCCCAGTTCAAGATCATTACAACATCATCACTCTCTCCTCCCCCCTAGCCCTATGTGTAAGCAGAGGGGAAGTAACTAAGTACAGTTACTTTGTTACGTACTTATGTAGATTTTTGATGTTTTTTCCTGATATTTTTATTTTTACTATTTATTATTGTGTCAACTTTTTATACTTTCTCCTTACATTTTACGTTACAAGAGGTTGTCATGTCGAGATAGAATGGACAAGTGTCTCACGCTGGGAGCGGGCGCGCCCCCACTAGAGAAAGAAAAATAAACTATCTGTCCCATCAGAGGAATAATCAGATGAGATTGTGTGATCATCAATACCACATTCATCTATCAGATGGGACTATCCTGTATGTTGCCCTTGATGCACCACTAAGACACTCGACAGATTCGGCGTCATTCTGCATTCATTTGCGGCAAATCATGCAGCTTTTTTATTTTACCTTTATTTAACCAGAAAGAAAACTCATTGAGATTAAAAATCTCTTTCCAGTGTGTCCTGGCCTGATGGCGCTAACGTTAGCACGTAGTAGTATGGATGGCGATTTGATTTTGGAAAATGAGGAAAACCGAGATCCCAGAGATTCAGCAACAAGCAGCAAGACAGCCCATCATCCTCGGCCTTCTCTCAGAGAGATGTTTGAGACAGTAGACATCAAGAAGGACTCCTGGCCTTTGTGCTGGGGGACTTCTTACATTAATTCTGTTTAGTATTTCATATTTATCCTTTGTTTTCTTTCCTGAAGCCAATTTGAAACACATAAACACATTTAGATTCCCTTTTAAATGTTAAGGGGAAGATTAAAAAAGAGAGAATGGACTGAGAATCTCACAGAATCACAACTGAATTCATATCAGATTCATAAATCTTGTAACTCAGTCAGAATCTTATAACCTGGAGTCCCAGTCTCATTCATATTATCATATTAAGGGATGTTTTTAGTCCTATTGTCAGAAATCCATTTAACATGTAGCCAATGACATTTAAAGAGCCTTTCCCCATGTCCACTGAAGTTCCTCAGCGTGTTCTCTAGTAACGTGTGTGGTCCAGGTAGCTTTTAATAAATAATGCTCTTCTTTCACAAGGTTACTTTTACTTTTATACTTTAAGTACATTTCCAAGCCTGTACTTTGTTACTTTGACTTGAGTGAAGAAGTTAAATCAGTACTTCTACTTTCACCGGAGTATTTTTTAACACAGGTATCTGTACTAGATTAGATTGAGTTGTCGGACAGACATTGGGAAGATAGACTACAATGTGCACCATTGGGGCTCATTCAGTTTAAAGTAGTGCATTGGGCTCATTTTAGTAGGCTAGGTTAGCAGATATTTTTCAGACTGTTAAAGTATTGCCTGAAGTATGAGACACCTTTTTATTTGTTTACTCTACTTCCAATAACCTTAATGGATGGGAGCTGAGTAGCCTGACTGACAATTGTGAACCTGTGACTTTAAAGTCTTGTTAACCAACTGGTGTCGACACTCTCTAAACTGTATTTCGTTGCATTGTACCTAACATGTGTGATGACAATAAAGTTGAATCTAATCTAATGTGGGCATGGTTGGAAAGGACGGAGAGGAAAAAGCTGTTTTCCCCAGAATACTGTCCAATATGGGGGGGGGGGAGCTATTACTAAATGTTTTTTCTTTTTTGGTGCGTTTGTATAAGGTTTAAGTTGTTTACGATATAATGAAACTGGATAACTGTAAGATGTTAACATTCTTGATCTCCAATAAAAAGATTTATAAAAAAAGAGGACAATTGAGTCCAGATCTAACGTGCACAGATACATTTTTAAAAAGACACCTGATCTGTAATAGACCCAAGGATAGTAAAAAATTGGTGCATCAGAAAAGACCCAGATAGATGGAGAACACCAACTCTGGCATCACAAATATTTCCAAATATCCAAATATCAATAAATAGAAACCCCCGTTGTATTGATCAACAGTTTCTTTCCAGTTGCACTGCTGTGGTTCCATCAGCCAGGGGGGGAAAACTGGCTGTCTGGCGAGAGCCGCTGCGTTGCAGTGGTTAGGTCCTGTCACAGCACTATGCTCCCCCCCCCCCCCGGGGATCTGATGTTGTACCGTCACATGACTCAGCGGGACTAGACAAGCAAGCAAGCAGCCAGGCTCAGCCAGCAGCGCACACACCACACACCCACACACACACACACACACACCCACACACACACACACACACAGCAGGACAGAGAGGAAGGGGAGCGCTGTGTGGATATATCTTCAGGCCAAAATGAAACAACGCAATTTGTAAACAAACTTATACAACCATATAAAATTCTAAAATCACTAAACACACTTAAAAGGTCATGAAAATTCATTCAGATTTAGTAATTTAATAATTAATTTACCTTATTATTAAAGGATCGTATAATTATCGTATCGGTATCGATACCCAATTTTGCAGTATTGCACACCACTACGACACAGACAGTGGGAACCAAATGGACCAATGAATGCTTTTTCATATTTTGAGACTTGTTTGTGAACTTACCATGATCTCCATGGAGGTCCATCGTGATGTCCCCCAATACATGGCCATCCCCTGGTTGATCACATGGTCATTGCCCTCACCGTCTCTACCAAAACAGCCCACGTTAGCTAAGTAACAAAGTCAGACAAAAAAACAGCTGGGGGGGAAAAAAAGGAGGAAGAGGAAAAGGGTCCAGCTTAAAGTGATGGTTTGGAGTAATTTCACCCTAGTTTCCTTTTCTCCACGACCTCGAGCCAAACGACCCCTCAGAAGCATTTTTTCACCTGGGTCTAACATTGCGTGAGTTAGTGTTATCAGCTTTTTGATTTGTGATGTGTGACCTGCCCCCTATGCTTAGGATACGCCCCTTTTCATAACTAATAACCCATTGGATGTAGACCATTGGGTGACGTTTCATTGAACTCAGTAGGGAGTTCCCTTTTCATTGTAGATTTGGCTCGTCCCCTACGATTAAGCCATGCCCCTTTCCTAACTAATGATCTTTTTAAGGTAGAGTCTTGTGTGAGCTATCATTGAACTCAGCAGAGACTTCCTTTTTCTTTGGTTATGGTTTTGCCCACCCCCTTTTATAACTTATGACCCGTTTGATGTAGACCCTTATGTGAAGTATCATTGAACTCAGCAGAGAGTTCCTTATTTATTGGTGATGGGTTGTCTCCTTGATAAGCTACTTGATTAGCTAATGATAAAAGGAAAGACAGGTTAACATAAGTTTTAAACATACACATAAAATATTAACGTACATTTTATTTGCATAATTAGTTTATCCTGGTCTTACTGTATGATTTGAGTCTTTGGAAGATCCAGAATCACTGGCAATTAGACAATTAATGATTGATTAGGTCCATCACTCCATTAGGCACTGGTGATTAAGCCCAGAAGACTCTGAACTTTACACTATGGGATCGTATACACAGTTTTCTTTCCCAAGACCCATCTGAACAGTTGAATGGAAATACCTCTTCTTAACCATAAAGAACCATGGGGATCCTATGCTGACTAAACCGTGTGGTTCATCAGAACCTATCCCCCCTTTTCTGTGTTATTCTAAAATGTCAAAGATATTAAACAACTTTTAAAGTACACCTAAATGTACCAAGCATGCACCCCAGGGCACCTTTCTAAAGGTCAGAATACAGTTCTTCCGTCTTATGAAAAAGATTTTGTCTAAGTATTCGGTAGCTAGCCAGTGCTACATAGCTGGTGCGGGCCAACATACTGTAGCTTCTGTTCTCAGTTCCCCGCAGCCCCTGAGCAGCCAGGTGAGTTGGTGACTTTCCGAAGGAAGTGTAGCTCTGAACCAGGGAGTCCATATGGCAGAGGTCGGTCTGAACCGTAGCCCGTGGTTAACCACCAACCCCTTCCTGTTTCTAACCGTTTCTCCCCAGTCAGTAACACACCCGCTGAGAAGCCAACTCTGGTTATTGGGAGCTCCATACTGAGAAACATGAAGTTAGCTAGTGAAGATATCTAGAACTCTGGCCGTGTCTATTACTGCTCCTAACCCATGACAACCAGAACCAAAGATGCAGTGCTACATGCTTCTCTGTTTTGATGGAACAGTACCCACTCTTAGTTCCATAAACACGGTGTCTGTCCCCCGACTCGTCTGATCAAGGGTAGACAAAAGAGAAGGCGTGCCCCGAAACCTGGTGGAAATTAAAACACTGCTGCAGTAGTGGGACGGAACACGATAATGAAATTGGACTATTAAATATTAGATCTCTGTCTTCTAAAGCAGTCCTAGTAAACAATCAGATATCAGATAATCATCTTGATCTATTGTGTCCTAGTGAAACACGGCTGGCTCATGAAGAATATGTTAGTCTTAATGAATCCACTCCTCCCAGTCATATTAATACTCATATTCCTCAAGGCTCTTGCCGGGCAGTGGCTGCTAATTTATCCTAAACCTTAACTAAATTAGAACTTGTTTGAAAACCTTGTTCTTGATATTTCACATCCAACTTAGAAACATTACAGCCAATTATATTTGTTGTTGTTTACCACGCTCCAGGTCCGTATTCTGAATTCTGATTTTTATCAAGTCTAGTCCTTAAATCTGACAAAGTAATTATTGTAGGTGATTTTAATATATATGTGGACACTGATAAAGATAGCCTTAGTATTGCTACGCCTATAGCAAAGCTACAATCGAATGGTTGTTTTGGCGCTGAACCCGAGTTTCTAGCCAGGGCTTTATGAGAGGTTACCAAACCAACAGAATAACAAAAGCTGAGAAGACATTCAACTCACCTGTCTGTCCAAGTACATTTGCATAGAAGCAATTCTGCCTGCTTCAACAAATCAAAAGTGCTTTGCCTATTTAAGATGTATGAATTTCTGTGGGAGCTAACCTGGGCTCTAAATAAAAAGGTCTAACAGTGGCAGGCTAAGCTAGAGAAAAGGCAGACAGTATTAATTAAATCAGGAGACACTATAAGTTTGTTACTCAGGGGAAATAATTGGAACTTCATCAGTGAACAGGAAAGAGAATATTAGGATAAAATGAGACTGATACATTACTTGTGTATTAATATGTATTATTATCATATATTAATATGAAGAACCAAACTTTAAAACACCTGCGCCTGGACAGCCCAGTTGGTTGAGAACCCATATACAGAGGTTTACCTCTGATGCAGTAGACCTGGTTTGACTACGACCTGCAGCCCTTTGCTGCATGGCCCTCCCCTCTCTCCCCCCTTTCATGTATTAAGCTGTCTTGTCAAAATAAAGGCCTAAAATAACCCAAAATAATCTATATCTTTAAAAAATGATGATACTACTGATTGCACAACAGTAATTATAACTGCAAATGCGGTTATTGTGTGGATACATATGCTACTACGTATTAACACTTGCAACTCTGTTAGACTTCTCTAAGGAAAAGCTCTTGACTGGATCATTTGTATATCAGTGTTCATGTCTTATAAAGTTTATGATGCATTTCCAAGTCTTGTTGGATCAGGCCAAACTTGAATTAATAAGCTTCACTATAATATCCCCTTCATAAAAAAGTAAGAAAGCAAGACTGATCCATCCCAGGATAAGGACACCCACCTTCTATAGGTGTGTTAGGATCTGGTCGATTCGCAAAAACCACGTCTACGTACTCCAGCTGAAGTCTCTCTAGTGATGCCCTTAGACCTGTTTCATATAGATAATATTGCTTATTTATTGTGTTATTACATACATTTATTGTGATGTTATGTGGCTAGGGTGGCACATGCAGCTATGTTTTTCAAACATACATGCACATGACATGATAACGTATTAGTCTGTGAATAATTATTCACAATGGCAGTATAAAATCTTACCTTCGATTATATGTTTTCGAGACAATCCTCTTTCCATTTCGGCGCTGAAAAACAAAGTTTTATTTCAGAACTCAAGGTTTGAAAATTAGAACATTTCAAATGAGTTATTATCCCTTTTATATTAGTCATTGCTATATTGAATAAATGTAAGCCCAAAGCACAAACCTATTTTTTATTCTGGCAGAAATATAATTTCATTGACAGGGAAATCTATCATTTAACAATGAGACAACCAATGAGCAAAATATTCATTCATTTGAATTGAGGGCCACACATTAGCTGAGATGTTGCAATTTGGGGGCAATTCTTACACAATCATAATGAGAAAAATCAAATGAAGAAAAGCATGCCTTTGTTGAAGGGTTTGAAATAAAACTGAATCCAATGAACTGAGCAACAGAGGCTCTGATGCCAGTTCCGTTAGCTTTATTAAAGAGCAGACAAACTTGACCTGAATGATAATAATGATACCCGGCCTTTTCAGGTTTGTCAATGGAGGACCATGGTATGCCAATTGACTATCACAAACAACACAGCCCCTCAGAACCTTTGGAAAAGGAGTTATCCTAGCTGTGGTGTCCTTTCTGTTAGGTTTGAATGATGAACAGAACCCACATGCAGACAGAACGACGCAGAGCCAGGACTGTGATACGACAGGTTTTATTTAAAGTACTCAAGTATCAAGTCCAGGTTTACAGGGGGGAGAACAGGTCCAATGGTTTCCTGGAAGGAGCGGGTCCATCAGAGGAAGACAGTAGGCCAGTGGTGATGGTTTTGGTCCGGAGGATATGAAGCGGTAGCAGGAGTCAGGTCCAATGGCAGCTGAAAGAAGGGATCATGACAGTCAAAAGTAATTAAACAGATAGGCGAGACTAACTGTGGTTGTCTTGACTATGATATGACACAGAGTGGAGGACTGGGTACATGAAGTAGAGGTTGATTGCAGTAGATGAGAGGGTGCTGGAATCCTGACTCCTGCACATCAGACTCCATTCCTGCAATTAGGAGAGACAGAAGGAGGGAGAGAGGAGAGACTTGGCTGGATCCAGGAGTGCCAGTGCCATTCAACCATTTTTTTTTCTGTGTGCTTCCCTGACAACAACACTTTCTTTCTTATCATGACTCTTGTGTAGTAGTAATAATAATAATGATAACACTCAAGGTCGCTTTACAGACAATAAAAGACAGATACAAGGAACAGAAAAGTGTAAACAGTTATAACAAAACAAAAACAAAACAAAAAGAAAAATAATACTTACAGGAACAGTGTATTTATAAATAAGCAAGCTGGAAAAAGTGGGTTTTGAGTCTAGTTTTGAACAGGGGGAGAGAGTCAATATTGCGGAGGTCGGGTGGGAGTGAGTTCCAGAGCTGGGGAGCAGAGCGGCTGAAGGCTCTGGTCCCCATGGTGACAAGTCGAGCTGGGGGGACAGTGAGGTGGAGGGAAGAGGAGGATCTGAGGGAGCGGGAGGGGGGGCGATGTGAAGGAGTTGTGATAGAGATGGAGGAGCAAGGTTATGGATGGCTTTGAAAGTATGGAGAAGGATTTTAAATTGTATTCTTAATTGAACTAGAAGCCAATGGAGCTGCTGAAGGACGGGGGTTATCTATCTACAGTTCAGATGGGGTTTGATGTGAACCAATTTTGTTTCTGCAGTGATGTATTATGCAGGAGAGTTTTTTTGTTTGGTGTGGAGGAGGTTGTACTAGGATGACATGTTAAAGGTGAGAATGGAATCAATGAGGAAACAGTAAATCAGTAACTATATCATTGCTCAGTTTCCTCAGCAGGTGGAGGCGCTGTTGTGCTTTTTTGTACAGAGTCAATGTGCTGTGCGAAGGACGGCCAGGTGTCTATCTCCACAAGTGTTCCCAGGTATTTAAGAACTCCACCTGCTCCACCAGCTGACACTAGATACTGAGAGGTTGGAATAGATGGGAAGCTGCTGCCACAGCACAGCACCATAGACTTTGATATATCCAAAGAATGTTTAGCAAATGTTTGGACCAGGTTGTTGACTGCCTGCTGGTCCAGTGATTCATTGGCAAAAGCAGGAAAAACGTCCATCACTAAAAGTCCTTAGCAGGTGTCATTTTCGGAATTGAAATTGTGGTGGATTATTCAAAGGCCAGTTTGAAGAGGTGCTCAGTAAAGTTGTATTCCGGACACAGGCTGTCAGTCCATTTGCCCACGGTAAACAATTCCATGTTGTCATATGAAATTATAATGCATAACTTCCATGGTAAGGTTAATGTTTCAATTTTAACATTAGTTAGGACAAATAATTGTCCACAGAAAGCTCTCCATTTTGTACTAGAAATCATGTACCTTTGTGTAGTTTGTTTGAATAGCAGTAAACTGCCACTCTGGTTCATATTGCAGTGAATACAATGCTAACGCTAAAATCACAGTTTCTTTGGTTAAAAGCCAAAAAAAGACAGTTTGTTTAGTCTTTTAGCGATGCATTGTATTTTATAATACAGTGAACCCTCGTTTTTCACGGGGTTACGTTCCAAAATGAACCCGTGATAGGCGAAATCCGTGAAGTAGTACCTTTATTTGTTTTACAATTGTTATACGATGAAATATTCCATAATACACTGAAACCAAAGAACAAAACCTTTTTACAGGCCCAAGCATTTGTATAAAAGTACTGTATAAACGTTTTTTTTACAAATAACTACTGTACTGTAAATAATAATTTTAATCATCAATACGAACGGAAGGCTTCAATGTCGGAGATCAGCACCGCCCCCCCCCCCCACCGCCCCCCCACGACCAGAGTCATTGGATTAGAACGGGAGAAAATTAAAAATGATTATGAAAAAAATACAAAGTACAGTAGGAAAACAGTGACTCCCGTCTATTTCACTGCTCTTCTGACTGACCGCTGCATCCCACCTGGCAAGCTCTGTAGCGGTGCAGGTGTGTTTTTTCGAGAGAAGAACATAGTTATCGGTAGTTGTTGTTGCTCTTTTTTCTTCTGGGCAAAAAGATTCTGATAAACCGACATGCCACCATTGATTATGTTTGAGAACTGTAATGAACGGCTCATCAAAGGCTCACATTCTTGAGCTCCTCGTTGAAGTTACAATCAGAATGGCGAAACCAATGCACGATGCAAATCCGTGAAGCAGCAAGACCATGAAAGGTGAACCGCGATATAGCAAGGGTTCACTGTATATCTTTCTTCATGTTGAATCCCTAACCTGCTAATTAAGTCCTACATTTGTTTCCAGATATCTTGCTACTGGTGACTTGTACTGTAAGATAGCATTTAGGGATGAGCCGAGTACTCGGCTGAAACGAGTATCCGGTACGGATAAAGCACTGTTGCCGAGTACAAGTATTATCCGAGTAATATGAGTCAATATCTGTACTCGGATTGGATAAAACTCCCCATCACGGACAGTGTCTGCGTTCTGTGATAGGCTATTCACAGTGCCCCCCCCCCCCCCCCCTACACTATTCTGTGATAGGCTAGTCCCAGCGCCCCTCCCCTACACTATTCTGTGATAGGCTAGTCCCAGCGTCCCTCCCTACACTATTCTGTGATAGGCTAGTCCCAGCGCCCCTCTCCTACACTATTCTGTGATAGGCTAGTCCCAGCGCCCCTCCCCTACACTATTCTGTGATAGGCTAGTCCCAGCGTCCCTCCCCTACACTATTCTGTGATAGGCTAGTCCCAGCGCCCCTCCCCTACACTATTCTGTGATAGGCTAGTCCCAGCGCCCCCCCTACACAGACAGATTCCTTCTGTTGCTGTGTGCCGCTCCGCTCACTCGCATTCAGAACACAGAGAAGTGACCAGCTCTCTCCCTCAGGTCCGCGGGCTTTCCCGTTAACATTTAGGGTTTCTTCAGCTTCAGGTTTGTTTTATACTTTGGTTTGAACTAGTACCTAGTAACCAGGAGACTTCTGGTAACCGTGGGGTTTGTTGCTTAGTAACCAGGAGACTTCTGGTAACCGTGGGGTTTGTTCAGACATGGTGTTGGTAGAATGCGACTACCTGGACTCCGCTTATCCGGGGGCGGGTTGCGGGGGGAGCAGTTCCAGCAGGGGACCCCAAACTTCCCTTTCCCGAGCCACATTAACCGCCTCCGACTGGGGGATCATGAGGCGTTCCCAGGCCAGGTTGGAGGATAATCCCTCCACCTAGTCCTGGGTCTTCCCTGAGGCTTCCTGCCAGCTGGACGTGCCTGGAACACCTAGGGAGGCCCCCTGTAGGCATCCATATCAGGTACCAAAACCACCTTGACTGGCTCCTTTCAACGCAAAGCAACAACTCTACTCCAAGTTCCTCACAGATGACTGAGCTTCTCACCCTATCTCTAAGGAAGATGCCAGCCCCCCTCCTGAAGAAACCCATTTTGGCTGCTTGTACCCTGGTGTCAAGGCTGGGGTTCTGACCCAGAACACAACACTGAGTCAGAGTAGCGATTAACTAAAAACGTTTTGATGAAAGTTTAGTACTGAAACCCATCTGTGATCTGGTTGAAGTTGCCACAGGCTATGAAGGTTCATGCTACTTTTCATGTTTCTCAACTGAAACCCGTGTTTTCCACCCCTTTCATCCGGCGGACACGGTTGGTATCCTAGGGCTACTTTGAAAGGTGAGAGGCCGGTGGCGGAGGTGGTCAGAGAGTTATGGGCATATTCTATCCATGGCAGATGTTTGGCCTAGGAGGGTGGATGCTGAGCAGCCACACAACGGGGGGGATGCTTCGAGGTCCTGATTGGCTCTTTCATTCTGATGTTGGACTGGGGATGGAACCCTGAGGACAGACTTACTGAAGCACTCAAAGCAGTACAAAAACTTTCCGGACACGAGAAATAAACTGTGGGCCTTTATCAGACACAATGTCCATAGGTATTCCATGGAGGCGGAATACATGCTGGACTAAGAGGTTTGCCTGACACTGGCAATAATTTTGGTAATGCTAAATATCTATCTGTTAAGTGTCTTGAGATAACTCTTGTTATGAATTGATACAATAAATAAAATAAAATTGAATATAGTGGACAGATTTAGAGAATCTGTCCACGATGGTAACTATATAATCATTACCTTTAGACTTAGGCAGACCGGAAACAAAATCCAGAGCTATGTGGGACCAGAGGCAACTGGGAACTGGAATGGGTAGCTGAAGACCCAAAGGAGACTGGTGGAAGGCTTTACCCTGAGCACAGGTTGAACAGGCCGCCACGTAAGCCCGCACATCCGCTTCCACTGACGGCCACCAGAAATGTCTCTTCAACAGTGTCAAAGTGCATTGCATCCCAGGGTGGGAAAGTGGGAGGCATGAATCCACTGCAACACCTGAGACTGGACTGTCTCTTGAAAAAAGAGCAGGTTCGGGGGTCCGTTACCTGGTCCAGTGTGTAGCCAGTGCCGTGATTCCTCCAACGCTAACTTCACAGCCAGTAGTTCTTGGTGTCCAATGTCGTAGTTACTTTCTGTGGAAAACAATTGCTTGGAAAAGAAAAAGAAAAGGTGAAGCTTCTGGTCAGTGGGGGAGCGCTGGGAGAGGACGGCTCCTACCCCAGAGTCAGAAGCACCATCTCCACAACAAACTGTAAAGCGGGGTCAAGATGTATTAACACAGGGGCGGTAGGAAACAGCTCCTTAAGCACACAAACTGCCTGCTCAGCTTCAGGGGACTAATGGAAAGGGATTTTTTGAGATGTAAGTCTAGTGAGGCGAGCCACCAACCGACTAAAACCTTTACAAACCTCTGGTAATTATTAGCAAAACACAAAAAAAACGCTGAAGCTGCTTACATGTAGTGGGCGTGGGCCATTCTGTAACTGCCTTCACCTGCCCGCTCTCAATGACGAGCCCAGAAAGGAACTGTTTGTAGGACTTTCATTTCTCTGCCTTCACGTAAAGCTTATTTTCCAAGACACGTTGTAGGGCTTGACAGACATGTGACTCATGCTCCTTGGAGGACTTGGAAAAAATGAGAATGTCATCAAGGTATACAAAGACAAAACTGTTCATAGAATCCCATAGAACATTGTTCACCATGGCTTGGAACACAGCTGGGGCATTACAAAGCCCTAAAGGTATTACTAGATATTCAAAATATCCCAGTGGAGCGTTGAACGTGGTTTTCCACGCATCCCCCGCCGGATTCTGACGAGGTTAAAGGCATTCCTGAGGTCGAGTTTGAATAACATTGTGGAGCCTTGCAAAGGTTTGAAAGCTGAGTTGATGAGTGGCAGGGGATATTTATTTTTCATAGTAATGTTGTTTAAACCCCGAAATTCAATATATGGGTATATATAGTCTTTTCTTTTTTGTCAACAAAAAAGAATCCTGCACCAACAGGAGACATCGAGGAAGAGATTATGCCAGCAGTCACAAATATATTGCTCCATCGCCTCTCTTTCTGGTTGGAACAGATTGTATAGACGACTTGATGGCACGGCGCACTGAGAAGATTGAGTGGAGCAGTGGGTGTACAGGGTTGTCATTAGCGGCGGGAAGAGCTGACCAGAGACACTCAGAATAGCTGTGAGTTCTCCAACTGATAATGGACTGATGTTTCAAGTCAATTTGTGCGTTATGGATACTCAGCCAAGAGAAACCGAGGATTATTGGGGTTATAGAAGCGTACGTGACTTTCAATTGGATGATTTCACGAGGGCTTGGTTGCTTGGACCAATTCTATTCTCCTTATACTGTATATGCTTCTTCTAGGCAGTATTATTAGAAAACACTCAATTAACTTTCATTGATACGCAGATGACACCCAATTATAACTATTAATCAAGGCAGACAAAACCAGTGAGTTAGCTAAACTTCAAGCATGCCTTAAAGATCATGCATTAAAATTATGGGTGACCTACAATTTTTCTGATGTTAAACTCTGGCAAAACCGAAGTTATTTTGCTGAACCCTAAACACCTCCAAACTTCATTATCTTCGGACATAGCTGCTCTGGATGGTATTGCCCTGGCCTCCAGCACTAATGTCAGAAACCTAGGAGTTATTTTTTCCATCAGAATTTATCCTTTAACGGCCAATTAAAACAAACCTCAAGAACAGCCTCTTTTCAACTTCAAAACATTGCCTAAATTAGGAACATCATTTCACGTACCTGTGTCATCTGATGCATCTTGCGCGTCAGTTCCCCTCTTCCGCCTCAGTCACCACTTCACTTATAACTGCAAGTCTCTCGTCAAGAGGGGTCATCTCCGGTGTCCCTTTTTTTTTGCATTGACCTTGATGTTAGACCTTTTTTTTTTTTTTTTTTGGCCACGGTCCGACCTTCTGAGGTTGCGGCATTAATATCATCTTCCATCTTTTGCCATTGTGAAGCTTTTTTTCACATTAGTGATACCCACACTGTGCCCTCCAAATAATGTTTCCTTCTTTTTTCTTTTTTTACCTGTCCAACAAGAACTTCTACTTCACATTAGGTAGATTTTATTTTTAGTTTTCCTCTCTTTGTTTGCCATGATGTCTCAATGAATGAATATTAATTCGGGGCGTTTCACTGATTATTTTTAGGCAACTATGGGTGTGACATGCGTCAGCCACGCGAAGCCGCCAAAGCTGCATCACATTTAGAGTTGATTGTGATCTATGAAGGGAAACCGTTTTATAAATCCAAATATTTCTGTGCGTATCCTATGTTTAATCCGTACACCACTTCTGACGCAAACTTGCCGCATAGTTTTATAAATGAGGCCCCAAGTGTTAAAAATGACCATGCGTTGACCATTAGCTGTTGTTTAGCTGTCTTTGTCTCGAACTCTCTCTTTGCTCAGCTAATGTAATGATGCATATGTCCCTTGGACTTGATGGGAAAAGTGCCTGACAACAGTTGTTACTTCATCAATCTGCAGTTCTAAAAACATTTTTCCTTTTAGACTTTTACTGGACAATAATAAAAGGACTTAGAACATTGCTGTAATGTTACCTCCTTATAATACCCTAACATATGGCCAATAAGGAGTGTATTTAATTCAAGGCAATAATAAAAAGGAAAAAAAAAGATAGCTTATACATACTTTCCTCCCCAGAAGATTTTGGTGGTGATGACTAAACTGGAACGCCT
The DNA here is from genome assembly GCF_008692095.1 of Etheostoma spectabile. Lineage (NCBI taxonomy): Eukaryota > Metazoa > Chordata > Actinopteri > Perciformes > Percidae > Etheostoma > Etheostoma spectabile. The sequence continues at coordinate 17,489 of NW_022603134.1, forward strand.
GCATGTGAGAACATATGGAAAAAAAAGAAAACAGACTTTGGAAATGTAAAAATGACACCTGAAAACAATATATATCAATGACTAAAATCATTATAGAATATTATATCAAATACAATATTCCCTTATATTTCTGAAAATCAATTACCATCATTTTATTTTAAACTTTTAGAACAAGTATGTGCAAAAACACAAACGAGGGACAACTACCCACAGGCCACCACCCTGATACACCCATTAACATGCAATAAACACAACACAAATGTTGCCAGAGTAGTAAATAGTTGTCCACACATGGCCATCTGCTGTATCTGTAAGAATGCAGCGTGGACCTTAGCGCAGTGAGAGAGTTTAACCCAAAACCCAACAGTCAAAAAGGTTATCTAACAATGATTAGACAAGTTATTGGAAGTTCCAGCTAACACAATCCTTCCCATTGGTGCGGGCAACACAGCTCCTTAGCTTCTACCTGTATGGAGGATGTAATGTATATTCATGAGAAAAATTAAGTCCAAAGAGAAAACAAAGAGAGGTAAAGTTACAAATATTAATTTACTACAATAGTCAGATTTACATTACCTCATGGTCACAGTTCCAGTCTACGATCTAGACCATAGTTCTCCATTCCCAACATTCCCATTTTTGTAAATATAATAAGAACATATTAGATCACAAAACAAGGGTGCATTAATACAAGACATATCTCTAATACGTATAGAAACAAAAGACATTACAAAATTTTGTTAAACAGTACATAAAATACCGTATCGTAAAATCAACCCTTGATTACCACTATCTTGACAACATTCTGGACCCATTTGACATCTCATCTTTTCAATTTTCCATTTCATCCTTTCAATTTCAATTTGGCATTTCAAAGTGATGAAAAAGGTGTGAAGCGTAGCCCGAATGTTTGGGTGCAGTGGAGCCTTACGGACAGCAGGGGGAGCTGACAAAGAACACGGTCCAATGACAACGGAATGACCAGGGTGGTAGGTATTATTTAAAGGGGCAGTTGCTTCCACTTGATAAAAGCGTTCTTCCATTTCACATGTCCATGTGGCCTCTTTTACAAAGTCACTAGTGTTAGGATTAAGGAGCGTAAACAACTTTACCACAGTTCCTTATCGGTCTGATGGCGAGAAAGCAGTAAACAATGCAGCTGAAATGTTAAGAGGCTAACTTGAAAAAAATGCAATCCTACCCAACGAGGTTGAGGAGGTTAAGAAATCTCTGGACTTCTTGTCGGCGGAGATTTCAACCGCTGCAGTCCAACAGAACAAAATCATGGATCTGATGGGTGAAATACAAACGCTAAAGAGGCAAACTTGGAGAAGGACCAAAAGATTTTCTGGAGACTTGAGATTCTGACCTCGAGCAACACTCCAGAGTTAACGATGTTGTCAGCGGCCTGACAACCAGACACCGGAACTATGCCAGGGTGGCGGCGGACGCTGGGCACACCACTGCAAGAGCAAGTGAAGCTACTGAGGAGAAGGAGACGCTGGAACAACAGGTGATTTGCTTTTTGGACAGCAAAGTCATTCATGTTCACAGCGGGGACATTGAGGATTGTCATACTCTGCCGAGCAACAACTAATCTCCTCAGAGAAGGAAGGAAAGTAAAAGGCACGGAAGTTTACATCAACAAACACCTCACCAAGAAAAATGCTGACACCAAGAAAGCACGCATACTCACAAAATCGAGACCCAGGCAACATGGGCAAGAAATTGTAAAATATTCATTAAACTACACCTGAGGCAGGGAAAGTGCTTCTCATCAGGGACATCATCGAGCTGGATAAGTTTGAAGCAGGAATGAATCAAGAGCAACATCGGCCCACATAAGGTAACTGTGATGGTGAGGGTGGTTTCTGTGGTGGTTTCTGGGTCCTGTCTTGTCTCCTCGTGTTTGTGTCTTAGTTTTCTCCCCGGTCTTGTGGTGTTGGTTCTGTCCTGTGTTCCCCGAGTGTCTGTATGTTCTGTTTCCTGTTTTATTTTGAAGTCTGGTTTTTGTCTCGTCTTGCCTTTAGTTTTACTTCCTGTCTCTTCCCGCTATTGTGATTACCTGATGTTTTCCACCTGCTTCCCTGCCCTCTCGTCACCCTGCCTCTCGTTACCTTGTGTATTTAATGTCTGTGCTTCTCTTGTCTCTTGTCAGATCCTTTTGTCTAGACCATATCAAACACAATGATCATGGCAAACTGTTACATATGATCAACTGAACTTGAAAAACTTTAAAATACACAGGACGTAAACCACAAGACATTAAAAATGATAATAAAACCCAGATAATAGTTTTTACATTGATACTCACTGCCAGTGTTAATATTACACAGTTGAAAAAATACATAAAAATGGACGGCACAATATCAATAATGCATTGTAACAGCAGGAGCGTTCAACAGGAAACTATCAAAGGATGAAGGGGTTGCATTATATATTGACCAAAGTTATCAATGTAAAATAGTTAATAAAATGTCTTTTGTTGTAGATACAATCATGGAATGCATTTCAGTACAAATTGAAATTTGAAAAATCTAAAAACATTCTAATTAGCTGGATTTATAGGAAACCGGGATCAAATGTTGACATGTTTAAGGAAAGAATTACAGAAATATTCAATAATAGCAAAAAAAAGGTTTTAATGTGCAGAGACTTCAACATTGGCTGGCTCAACCCACAAGTCCACAACAAAACGACAGAGTTCATTAATCTGATGTGTCGTACCTGTGTGCATCCCTCAATCACTCGACCAACCAGAATAACAACCAGTAGTGCTACACTACTTGATAACATATTTACCAATGTGATTGACTAAAAAGTTGAAAGTGGACTAATAATAAACAAAGTCAGTGATCAGGACTGGGGCAAAGTGGACGTAGATAATGTGAATGAAGCTTATGGTTCATTCTCGACTGTTGTAACATCACTTTATGAAAAAAAACTGTCCTCTAGTAAAGAAAAGGTAAAACAGAAATCTGATGATGAACCGTGGATAACTAACTAATAGTAAATGCATGGAAGAAGAAAAATGTATTAAATAGTATGGTATATAGAGCATTTTTAAAGAGGACAAAAGAAGCAAAATTAATTAATTAATTAATTAAAAAAATGACTAGAATCATGAGAAGCAATACAATTAAATATGGAGGACAACAGAATTTATTAAGAAACACCTGGAAGTTATTGAATGAAATTATCAACAAGAAAAAGGCAAAATAGGAGACTACTATTATTTCCTGACAAAAAAACAATACAGAGGTTAAGGATATGAACTTAGCTGCAAATGAATTTAAAGATTATTTTGTTGGCGTTGGTCCAGGTTTAGCTGGGGAGTTTCCAAAGACTGGCAGTAGAAATGATGTGTTAAGCAACAATGTTAAGGGCACTGATTTTTCACAATTTTTTTAGATTGTTAAAACATTTAGGAGTAAAAAGTCCCTTGACTGGAATGATATTGACATGTTTATGGTCCAAAGTATTATTGGCTGTGTTTTCCAACCTCTAACGCATGTATGTAATCCATCTCTGAAAACTGGAGTCTTTCTACATAAAATGAAAATGGCAAAGCTGTTAGCAATATACAACGCTGGTGAAAAACATACACTTTCAAACTATAGACCTGTTCCATTGCTCTTCCAATTCTCAAAAATACTAGAAAAATATTTTCTACAAGGACTGATAGCTTCATTACGAAACATCATATACTGTGTGATCAGCAATATGGTCCAGGGCTAATAGGACAACTTCACTTATTTAATTTGTAGAAGAAATATCAACAGCAATGGAACAACAAATATGCAGTGGGGATATTTCTTGGATCTTAAGAAGGCATTGTTAAGATCACAGACAATTGTGTTGATCATGAAATTACACACATATAATATTAGGACTGCACTTTCGTGGTTAAATAGCTACTTACATAAAAGACAACCAAACGTTGAATTGCAAAACCATAAATCAAAGGTAAAGAAAACACACATGTGCATGTATATAAGTAATGTCAAAACACTGACAGCCATTTGCTTTGCTGATGACACTAATTTAATCTGTTCTGGGGAAAATTTGGAACAAGCAGAAATGAGATCAATTACAAGTACTTACTTTATCAATATTATTTATGGCCACAGGTGAATATAACTTATATTAGGGTTACCTACTTTGCATTATTACTTTAATTACATATTCAATTTAATTTTAAGGTCACTTACTTACACTGCAATATTGTTTTTTTTTTTTTTGCGATGTCGATGCTAAAACACAATATCGTTCAGCCCTAGTGTGAGTCTTCCCCGTGTAGTCTCAGTTTTCCTGGTTCCTGAGATTAATGTTTTGACATTGTCTTCATTCTGCATTACTTCTTGCCTGCTGTATCCAGGACTCCTTTGTTTTGTATATTTTTGTTTGGAAATTAAATCATCAAATGATCCACTGCTGACCGTCTCTGCATTTGAATCCACATTTCTCTGAATCTGTAACAATGTACATATGTTTTAATTTTTTTTACATGTTCAAAATAAACTACTACTTCTAACTTGCAAACGGAACACAGGCAGTGTCAAGTGATCTGTCACGGTTGCAGCTATCACCGTTGTCCTGCTCTGCACCCCGTCATGTCCTGTCCAAAACTTGACTCAGTTGTCAGAGAGGTCATAAAGGAAGAAATTGTTATTTGATTCAAAATTGAAGCCAATCCAAGAATATCTGGACTCACTTTTCAGGGATTTGGCTTCTAATACAGTGGGCTCCAAAGTTTGGGCACCTCTTGTACACTTCTCTATCTCTGCTCTTATCTTTGCCGTTCGCTATTTCCCCACTGTGTGACAAATAAAGGTTTTATCTTATCTTACTTGCTATAGTCACTTGACCAAATAACATCCACATCAGCTCCATTTTAAATTACAACCTCCTTGCTGCTGCAGAAACAGTGACAAACTTACAGTTCCACATTAAATTACAATAATTATAATATGTGAGTAAATATTAATTTGAACATAACATAAATATTTTGCAGTATACTTACATGATGATTAAAACAGGAAAATTAACCATTAGTCTGCCTAGAAAAGTAAATGATATAGCTTACACATAAGCATTCTTGTTACTCATTATTAAAGTTAGAATATTACAGTTAGGATACTACAGCTTTCAAGGCATTGCACACACGACTACTTGGCAGCAAAGCGTTAGAATGGGGATATAAATATAAGGCCCTGGTAGTGAGCTGCTAACCAGAGCAAAGACACTGACTAGCAGTTCAACCTCAATAAATGCCAGTCTGGCATTACCTTGCAGATGACAATCCAATTAACAATAAGTAGGGAAAAAAATCAGGGTTATAACTTAAACTTAAACTGTCAAGTATGATGCCCCTAGTTTTGTAAAATCAAAAACAATTTTACCTCCATCCTTTCTTCTTTATGATACTTCCCAAGACAACTTCAGCCCTGGGAAAGGAAATAGAATAGTGGAGAAAGAATAGTGTTTTGTAGGGATGAGCGAGTACAGCATTATCTGTATCTGTTTACCACATGAATTATCTGTATCCGGATCGGTACTCGGACTGGGCGGGGCCTACACCGGAAGTGGTCAGATTTAACCCGGAAGTGGGTCGAGTTGTCTTGAAATGTGCGGGGCTTTAACCGGTATGCTATTTTAAGCATGCAATTGACATGGGTTGATCAGAAATTGTTATATTTATTGCTGATTAGAAAACTATTTACATGACAGCATCAAGCTTCAGAGCAATGGTGTTGTCATGGTAACAAACAAACTGTAAAAAGAACAAGTTTTGCAACAATGAATGCAACACATGCGGTTGCAATTATGAAGTAAAGTGTAATGAACAAGAGTTGTCATACTCAATATAACTTTCTTTTTTTAACTTTTAATTTTTTTATGATCGGTGTGATATTTTTAAAGTAAAGTAAAGTAAAAATAAAAAATAACTCAAACAGAGTTATTTTTTATTTTTACTTATTTCCACACCAGGTATGTGTTAGTGTTTGTGTGTGTGTGTGTGTGTGTGTGTGTGTGTGATTGTGAGTAAGAGAGAGACACAGAGAGAGAGAGAGGGCGGGGGCAGATGCTGTCTCTCAGATCAGCATTGACTTTAATGAAGCCAGCTGACGGTTAAAAAAAAAAAAAAAAAAAATCTCATGTGGAAAAGTATAAACTAAATTACAGTAAGTCACATGTTGATTTGATCTTGGAAATCATTCACAGCCATACTTACTTCCCAGCATTATACACTTCAGCGGTGTCGAACAGATTGATCCCATTCTCATATGCCAAAGTCATCAGCTCCTCTGCAACCTTCAACCGCAAAATTTGAAATTATGTTTTTTTTGCTGGCAAGTTGAAGAGGTTCTTCAGAAAACGAGCAGTTGCATCAAGAATGCTTTACTATATAACTTATAAACAGGATTCAGGATTTTTGTTCAGCTGTGGTTAGGATTTGAACATTTGTGGTGGAACACTAGTAGCTACATTGCAGGTCAGCAACATTGATGAACAATTGTGTAGATATTATGGGTCCTCAGCTCCAACTCTCTCGCTAATGAATAAATTATGCTGAAACAGCTGGAAAATGTCAACAGTAACGTAAGTTGGAAGCTTGTACCAAGTTAAATCTTAAACGCATTGCAGACATGGTTGACCATCCATCTGTAAGCAAATGGGTGATAAAGGTGTCAAAGCTGGTGTCAAGAAAGTTGGACAGAGCCCGGGCTTCTTAATCAGAGATCACTATTATTAAATGGCTCTGTGAACCCAAGCTTTCTTGCTCAGGCTCTATTTGCATAATAACCATCAAAGGGAGTGTTTAGAATGTCATTCAAACCGAAAGGTCAGATTGCAAGCCGCCTACTTCTTGCCTATGAAGATGAAAATATATTATAAAAATAACACTGTTGCTGCAAATATAAACTCACAATTTGATACTTATTTTATTACTCATATTTAACCACTCAATGCTGACCATTTATTTCTAATACAGTTGCTCACTTGATGCAACAGATTTAAATATTTTACTCAAGAACTGCATTTAGGTCTGACACTAATAATGAAGAATAAATCAGCTCAATTTTTAAAATATCAATTGGGCTAGATCCTTTATGCAGGAAAGTCTGAAGATGCCTGGAGTAATTTTGATGTATACTG
>NW_022603135.1:0-48172 GCF_008692095.1 Etheostoma spectabile
GAGGGGGCAGCTGACAGTAAAAAAAAAAAAAAAATCTCCGATGCCAGAGACGCAACGGGGAGTTGCATTTAAAACAAGCAGCATGTCTGAAACCACGTTCACCAGAAATCTACTGGTTACTATGTAAGTACTACAAACCAAAGTTAAAACAAACCTGAAGAAACCCTAAACATTAACGGAACAGATCCGCAGACCGAATTGACGAGAGTAGCGGGAGCGAGCGGAGAGAGATGAGAGAGAGCGAGCGAGACGAGAGAGGAGAGAGGGAGCGCATTTCTCCTTGTTGTGTGTTGTGTGGATTGATCCGAGCGGAGTTTGTAGGCGGGGGGGGGGGGCGCTGTGATTATCACAGAACGCTGCGCGGCTAGTTGAGGTTTTATCAATACCAGCACGGATATTGACTCATATTACTCGGATAAACTTGTACTCGGCAAAAGTGCTTTATCCGTACCGGATACTCGTTTCAGCCGGATACTCGGATCACCCCTATTATAAAAACCTTCACATCCAAAGCAGCACAGCTTCAGGACCATCTCAAACAAAACAACCTTTTTAATTTCAGTCCGGTTTCCGCCCTGACCACAGCACAGAAATAGCCCTGGTCAGGGTCACAAATGACCTTTTACTGTCCCCTGTGTGATTTTACTTTACATTTACCCCTGACCCTAACACCCCTAACCCTAATACTAGCAGGTAGCTTCTACCTACCGGAGTAGCCCGTATGAGCAGATGTATGTGAATTAATTCAGCCAGTCTCCAACATACGTTGTCCTAGGGAAGGGGGGGGGCAATTCATTTTCCCAAAGGGCCACACGAGAAACAGGGGCTGTTGTGGAGGAAGTATCAAGGTAGTAAGTACTAAAAGCTAAATGTACAATGTATACTTCGATGTATGTGTCACACGGAAGACACTTGGAGAGATACCTGCTGCTGTACAAGTTGCTGATCTTAGCTCATTAGATGGTCAGTTAGCTCCATCTAGTGGACAGATAGTAGAACTCCATCATCTGATGGGGGACTTCTCTAACACTGACTGGCTCTGGGAACAGGTTGGACTGGTTCTGACGTGTCTCTGACTCTGAAGTTATGAAGATGTCACGGCTTCATCGGATCAAATGCACATCGACTCCAGAAACTCATACGTTCTAGAATTTTCTATTAATGTAAGAAGTAACACAGTTGTAGAAGAAAGACATCCCTTTATTCGTATATGTGGTGAGGGGAAATTCACATAGTTCACTCAGTTTGGTACATTTAATACACACTTGACAGTAAGGTATTGGCAGAGGTGGAAAATAAATACTTTAACTTACGTTACTGTATTGAGCAGTTTTTTGTGCATTTTTCAAGTAAAATGTACTTCCCCATTGGGGAAATTACAATTTACACTCTGTGAGTAATCACCCACAGTCCTGAACTACTACTACTACTACTACCACACACACACACGTGGAGAGATGTCAGAGTGAGTGGGCCGCCAGCCAAACCAGCGCCCTGAGCAGTTGGGGGGTACGGTGCCTTGCTCAACAGCACCTGGCAGTGCCCAGGAGGTGAAGTAGCATCTCTCCAGCCACCAATCCTCACTCCCTACTTTTTGGTCCATACGGGGGACTTGAACCAGTGACCCTCCGGTTCCCAACCCAACTCCCTACGGACTTAGCTACTGCCACCCCATTTTTGATTTTAAGGTGAAGGATTGTATTTTGCTACATTACAAATCCTATCGGTTACTGAGTAAAAGAAGTTTGCCTAACAAAAACTGAAAGGTAGAAAAATAAAATCTTTCTTTTTTGTGCGAACTTATGAACAACATCGCCAGAACACTACGCCATTTTCTGAAGGGGAGTTTCTAGTTACTTTGAGGTTTTTCCCTTCTTGTCCAATGAAAACCACGTATCTCCAGATGTGTGTTGATGTTGAATGTTTGTGATAACTGAAGTATGATGTCATAAAAGAATAAAATCTGTAAAATAAGAAGAAACTAAATGTCAAAGTTCAACTCGGTTCAGTTTATTTAAGAAGAAGACAGATCAAATTAATAAAACAAATGATTATACATGGGTTAAAAATCTCAGAATTTGCCAAAAGCTCGCAAACCTCCCCCTGAACACAATCAGCTGTTCTCATGGCGCAGGGAACCTTTCATGAGTAGAAGGAAAAATGGATTCAATACAATTTCAGCAAATTTTGGACGCTAACTTGATGCCATCTGTGAAAAAGCTGAAGTTAAAGAGAGGATGGCTTCTACAAATGGATAATGATCCTAAACACACCTCAAAATCCACAGTGGATTACATCAAGAGTAAACTGAAGGTTTTGCCATGGCCTTCACAATCTCCTGACCTCAACATAATGTAAATCTATGGATAGACCTTAAAACAGAAGAAATCTCAAAAACTGGAAGACTTTTGGAAGGAAAATGGCGAACACACCTCAAACAAGAATCAAAGACTCTTGGCTGGCTACAAGAAGCGTTTCCAAGCTGTGATACTGGGGGGGGGGGGGGGAGGGGGGAGGTTCAAGGTATTAACTGTTTTGTTTTCTGTTGTTTTGAAAGTGTAAATAATGGAAATAATACTTATTATTAGTTCATTAGTTCATTGTTGTTTTGTTGTGGTCTTGTGGGTTGAGCAAGTCAATATTGAAATCTCAGCAGATAAAAAAACATTTGAAATTACTGAATATTACTGAATATTTCTGTAATTATTTCCTTAAACATGTCATTATTCGATCCCGGTTTCCTATACATGCAGCTCATTAGAATGTTTTTAGATTTTTCCATTTCAATTTGTACTGTGATGCATTCCATGATTGTATTTAAAACAAATACATTTTAGTAACTATTTGACATTAATATCTTGGGTCAATATATAATGCAACCCCCCACCCTTTGATTGTTTCCTATTCATGAATGATAGTTCATATCCCTAAATCTCCACCAACTCCGGTTGTTCTACCGTGAGCCAAGTCTCCGTTATTGCAAATGCTGTGAACAATGTGTTCCTCTTGTTTCAGGTACTGTTTGATTTTTTAAGGTTTGCGATAAGGCTCCTGCAGTTAAAAGTCAGCTCATGAAGTTTGATGTAAATTTTACAATTTCTTGCCCATGTTGCCTGGGTCTTGTTTTGCTTCTGAGTATGAGTGCTTTCTTGGCAATATCAGCATTTTTCTTGCTGAAGTGTTCGCTGAAGTAAACTTGGGTGCCTTTTAATTTCCTTCCTTGTCTGAGGAGTGCTGACTTTTTCTTTCTGTTGGTGAACCGGATTATTACCAATGCAGATGCTGTTGTTTTTGCTCGGCAGAGTATTACAATCCTCAATGTCCCCGCTATCAACATAAATGCCTTTTCTGTCCAAAAATCAGGCCTGGCCTGTTGTTCCAGCATCTCCTTCTCTTCCTCGGTAGCTTCACTCGGACTGGCAGTGGTATATCCAGCATCCGCGGCCACCCTGGCATAGTTCTGTTGTTTGGTTCTCCGGCCGCTGATAATCACACATATTGCTCGAGGTCAGCAGCTCAATTCTACAGAAAACCAATCTTCTCCACGCTTTGCCTCTTTAGCATTTTTATTTCACTTATCAGATCCATGATTTTCTTCTGTTGCTCTGCAACAGTTGAAATCTCCGCCGACAAGAAGTCCAGAGATTTCTTGATCTCCTCAACCTCATCGGGTAGGATTGCATTTTTCTTAGGCGGCATATTCCCCTGGGCCTGGTGGTAGCTGACGGCACTAGAGCACCTGAGATGTCAAGGTTTCAATCTCCACTTCTTATGCAGATTATGTCTAACTATGTCGTAAATAGTAGAGGCGAGGCCTCAAAACCGAGAATATACTCGGGCGCTATATTTTAATAGGATTTTTTCCAGCTGTTGCATTTATCAATGTACAATCATTCTTACGCTCTGATTGGTGTGATACAAACGTTTCATGAATCTCACGTAAAGCCTGTTGTAAGAGGATTTCTGCGCTCATATCTGCGCTGGATTTCTACGTTAGGTTGATAAATGAGGACCATTAGCTCTAAAGATTTGATTCAATACATAACTGAAGTGAACACACGAATGAGAAGCACAATGGTGTTATTTGTTTACCTTGTCATAAGCTAAAGCCTTTTTCCAAAGCTACAAGAAAACAAGGTGCTCTTCTGCAAACGCACAGCTGGGAGTGCTTGAGAGCACTTTGAGGTGCAGAGGGATTTTCGTCTGAGATGCTTCGGGTGTGTTTAGGTGTGAGCCCAAATAGTCATCGAACAACAAAGACAAGAGAGCGATCATGCGGGGGAACCGGGGTATTGAAGTCCTGTCCATGCAACCGATGGATGTGATCAAAACCTGTGTACAGCCCAACCACTTACCAATCACATCACTGGAAAGTCAATATTACTACAGGGTCCTGACCGGGTAGTGGATGTTGATTTGGCAAAATGGACAGTAGACTACCAGAACATGATATTCCTCATATGTCATAACCTCTTGATGCATCACCCTTTCAGAGTGTCTATCAGTGTGTCTCCAGCAGAGGATGGTTTCAATCCATCTACCTCTGGGTTATGGGCCCAGCACGCTTCCGCTGCGCCACTCTGCTAAAAATCAGCCCAGATGGGACTTGAACCCACTAGGCCACTGGGGCTTTACATTAACCATGTACACCAGTTCAGGAGAAATACATATACAGCGACTCCTAGTGGTTATGTATGCCAAATTTAAAGGGACTCCCTCTAGGCATTCAGAGATATTGCATTCACTTCACAAGAATCAGGAACATGGAGGCAGCAGTTGTCTCCAACCACAGATCCAGAGCCAGAAACACCTGCAGGAAGCGATCGGAGCTGCTTAATTTTCACAAGTACAAAAGGCTCGGCCAAACAGCAAAGCCCACCAAAAAGAGTTTCATCTCATCGGGGGGTTCCCCTTCAAGGAAGTCTTTAGTAAAAGGCGAAAGACTTGTGTATTGTGAAGAAAAACCAGAGTGAGTACAGCCGTCTGATCGAGAGCAGCAGAAACCCCTAGTCGACCCAGTCCAAACCATCACGGTAAGCCTCCCTGGGTGTCCAAACTAAAATGATAAGAGGCAACTTGGTAGACTCCTAACTGATGTTTATATCTGTACTCACAATGCCCTTTTTTAAAACACCAGCCAATCACAAGTGATCCATGTGAATAATCAAGGTGTGAGAAATCAGGAAGCTCACATAAAAGATAGTTGTAAAGTCTACCAAATGTTTAACTTTCCAACCCGTAAGCTGCTGGAACCTTGGCTGCCACATGTTCCCTTACCATCCCTCACAATGTGATTCACAGGTTGTCCAGCCCATGTTTATGAACAGCTTTTAGATTCAGATTTTACTTTTTTAAAATCAAGGCATTAAGATCAATTTCCAAAAGATGATTTTTTTTAATTCCTCTTTTAGTCAACTTCAGCATGGGTTCCTAAACGAATGCATACCACTGTATGCATGTATACCTGCATGCATTTCAAAATGTAGGCCAAATATGTACTTAAAAAAAAGAAACAGACCCGTTTTGACACAAAAACAGAATTTGACAGCAGAAAGCACCAATTTAAGGACAGAGAAATTAGGAATATCACATAAAAAATAGTGACAAGGTCTACCAAATGTTGCTGTTGGTTGATTGGTTGCCACCGGTTCCCAAACCTTTCCTCGGAATGTCACTCACAGATTTTCCAGCCCCTGAGCTTGAACAGCAGAGCAGAGTGGCGCAGCGGGAGCGTGCTGGGCCCATAACCCAGAGGTTGATGGATCAAAACCATCCTCTGCTAATTGGTATACTTTGGAGCAGTATTAAGTGTGTTCATGTTTATCAAAGCATCTGTTTCTGAAGTGAAATGTCTACATTTGCTGAAGAGTAAACTTAAGGTCAAGTTAATTTCATCTATAAAAATGGAAACAGTTCTCATACCTGCCGTGACACCCATAAAAACATAATGCAATAAATATACTACATTTAAAGTGCTTGTTATGCTATCTGACAGCCTCTACTCGGATTGAATACAACTCCTCAGCTCACCGCACTGCGTTCTGTGATAGTCACAGCGCCCCCCCACACACACACACGCTCTGCTTGAACACGGAGAACAGCGCTCCCTCTCCCTCTCTCTCAGTCAATCAGGTCCGCGGGTCTGTTCCGTTAACGTTTAGGGTTTCTTCAGCTTCAGGTTTGTTTTTAACTTCGGTTTGTAGTACTTACAGACTTAACGCTCTGGGCCCTGAGGCCATTTTTACAGTTTCATTTCCGTCTGGATTCATTTAATAAAAAAGCTTGTAAAACATCAACCCTGATGTCTACAGTCAAGATATCATTTTTTTAGGACAAACTGGGTTATTGGAATATTTGGGTTGCAGTGAGGTCACTTGCATGTTAAAAATGGTTGTAGGGCCTTAAAGATAAATAAATAAATAAATAAATAAATCTTCCAGATATGTATTGATATCACAGACATATAAGTAAAACCTAAGCCCTTTTCCTTTCTAAAACACTTCTCATATGTCTTGGGAGCAGAGATGGGAATGTAGTCAAGTAGATTTTTCTGATATTTTTACTTTACTTTACTATTTATTTTTGTGGCGACTTTTTACTTCTACTCCTTACATTTTAACACAAATATCGGTACTTTCTACTCCTTACATTTTATAAAATTGGCTCGTTACTTTCGTTTTGTACAAGAGGTTATGTCGGAAAATAGCGCGGACACGCGCCACACACCGCGAGCGGGTGTGCGCGCCACACGGAGAGAAAAGTGAGAGAAGTGAAAAGGAGCTGTCCGAAGGATAACCAGCTGAGATCGTGTGTGTGCGTCTTTGAGAACTGTAAGTCGTATAACTCATGTTGTCAGTTCACTTAAGCCTGTTACTGGTCTATAGTTCTTCACATTTAAAGTAAGTTAGCTAGTGGTTTTGGTGTGTTCTTCACCTGTTAGCTGGGCATCACGTTGATCTTAATCAACAGTTTCACCAGCTTTATTCGCATGAGTTTTTTTTTTTTTTTTGACCGAACTTCAGATTCTGTAATTCAAATGAGAAGTGGATAGAAACTTAGCTAGAGAGAAGTTGTCTCCGTCTGTGTTTTAACAGACACACCTGGGGCCAAGCTGGACACCAGATTCACCTTTAATCCAGTCCTAATCTAGTCCTCAACTTTCACATTATTTCACTGGAGTTATCCTTATTATTGTTTACGTCATCAATACCATATTCAATCTTAATGGATGGGAATATATCTACTGTACGTTGCATTTGACGCACGACTAAGACAACTCAACAGATTCAGCATTCTGCATTCATTCACAGCAAATCATTGTGCCTTGATGGTGCTAACGTTAGCACATAGTAGTATGGATGGTGTTAACGTTAGCACATAGTAGCATGGATGGTGTTAACGTTAGCACATAGTAGTATGGATGGCACTAACGTTAGCACATAGTTGTATGGAGGGCGACATGATTGAAAAAGAAGAAAACAGCAAGACATTCCCATCATCCTCGGCCTTATCTGAGAGAGATGTTTGAGACAGGAGACATCAAGAAGGACTCCTGGCCATTGTGCTGGGGAACATCTTCATTAATGTCTGTTTAGTCATTCATATTTTAATCCTTTATTTTATTTTAAGCCATATTTGAGCACACACCTACATGTAGATTAATTTAAATGTTAGGGGGAAAGATTAAAAATAAAAACTGGATCTGTTAATTCTCACAGAATCCCAACTTAATTCATATCTTGCTAATAAGTCAGAATCTTATTAACCTGGAGTCTCAGTCTCCGTCATTATAATCACATATGTTATGTTTTAGGCCTGTTGGCAGACATCCATTTAAAATGTAGCCTTTGCCATATAAAGACGTGTCCTCCATGTCCACGGAAGTTCCTCAGCGTCTCTCTAGTAACATCTGTGTGCTCCAGGTAGCTTTCGCAAGGCTACTTTTACTTTTATACTTTAAGTAAATTTCCAAGCCTGTACTTTGTTACTTTTACTTGAGTAAAGAAGTTTAATCAGTACTTCCACTTTTACCGGAGTATTTTTTAACACAAGTATCTGTACTTCTACTTAAGTACGGAAAGTGAGTACTTTTGCCATCTCTGATAGTCAGACGCCTTAGCCATTGCGCCAAAGCTGGGGATCAACAGTCTCATAGGGGGGTGGAAGAAGAGGAAAAAGGGGAAGAGAGAGGGACGAAGGAAAAAGAAGAAAAGGAAGAGGAAAAGGGAGGAAAAAAAGAGGAAATGAGAGAAAAGATGAGAAAGATGCTAAATTACACACAAAGGAAAATCACATCTACAAAAATAAATTTGACAGATGTGACTCCCTGATGGTCTAGTGGCTAGGATTCGGCGCTCTCACCGCCGCGGCCCGGGTTCAATTCCCGGTCAGGGAATGGTTAGGACTTACAGATACAGATGTTACATTTGAAAGAGAAAGATCCTGGACTAGTTTTGGTTGATTTAGATTTTTCAAATTCTTCCTCATTAGTTTATCGCTAGAACCCCAACACTTTTAAAGAGTACCATTTCCTTTAAATCAGACCCCCGACAGCGGATGTATCCTTTTGTCATCATTGATGGGTCATAAACACTTCATCTGCCTCTATATCAATAACAATTCTTTTCAGTTTTTCAAACAGTAACTTGTAATGAAAATTTACATTTAACCAATGATTTTCACATTAATTATTCATAATAAGATCTCCAATGCCTCTCAGAGTAAATTACTTCTGTATCTGTCCTCTTTGTCTTCTCCTTGTAGGAGACAACTGAATTTGTCATGTCTTTGCATTTTCCCACCAAGGAGGGCTCGCTGATTCATCTCTGAAATCCAAACAACAAGGAAGCAATTTCAAACAGCGGGGTAAGTTTAAGTTTCAATTCTGTTGGATAAATTATTTAAATTGGACATTGAGATGGTTTGTGAGACAAATATTGACTGTGATTCAACTGAGGGATTTGGGGAAAGTTATATTTTGTTTTGTAAAACTTTGGGTTGTGTACAAAACAGGAGAAAAGAGGAGCTAGTTTTTTCCAATTCTTCTGTTCACACTTGGCACTATTTTACATCTTTTGTCTGTAGTTCTCTACTCTGTCAGGACTTAACTCTATCTCCCCCACCTCTTTTTTTTTCTTGTTCTGTCTTGGCAAGAAGTATTATGCTTTTGGGTCATCTGTCCATCTCTAAATCAGAATCAGAAACACTTTTTTGATCTATGAAGGGCAACTCTTGAAAAGACTGCTCCTTCAAGCCAGATTTGAACCAGCGACCTAAGGATTTCGGTTTAATGCCTCTACAGTCTTCCGCTCTACCAACTGAGCTATCGAAGGGCGACAATGTAAATGAACACACTTCCCTTTCTTGTTGATGTAATGACACAGGACCCCCTGGAGGGAATTTCTGACTCATCAGGGGCTGTAGCTCAGTGATAGAGCGCACTTCCAGTCTCAATGCCCAGATGTATTACAAGATTTGAAGTGAACATTGTATTGTCCAGTGATGGTGGTATAGTGGTGAGCATAGCTGCCTTCCAAGCAGTTGACCTGGGTTCGATTCCCAGCCATCGCAGTAGCTTTCTTTGAGTGATGTTACTTGCTTTTTTTTTTTTTTTTTTACAAGAAGTCAGCAGAAAGGTTACTTGCCCAACCTGGTTTGATAAAACATTAGATCTCTTTGGGCTGCATGGAGATCACGATAAATTATTAAATTTTTTTGTTGATTTTCTACTCCAAAGTGCTGGAAAGGAAGGTTTCACCAATTGTTGAACCTCAGGTTATCAAGGAACAATCTGAGCTAGGTAATTGATGGATGATTCTAGTTACTTCACCAAGTTCAGCCCAAATGACACAGCTGTAAGAAACCACATCGGTTGGCTTCCAGCTATGTAATAGAAGCAAATGGCATTGGTGGGATTTGAACCCACGCCTCCAGAGAGACTGGAGCCTTAATCCAGGGCCTTTGACCACTCGGCTACATTACCAGCATGCAACTGTCCGCCACATCGTGACACGCACAGGGACCATAACTGATGGTATGCTTGTTATTGGGGAAAAAAACCTTTGCAAGGAAAAAGCCAATACTTGTTATACATTATAAACAATGTTATCACACTTTGTCATTTTTCTCTGACATTGATTATTAGAATATTGTAACCAGCATTAAGTTAGTAGGTTTAGGTCTGTGGGAATTTGGGCTGAGCATTTACCTGGGCTGAATTTGTGAACATCTTCTTTTGCATATTCACTGTAAAGAGCCATTACTCCTCCATATTGGGCGACAAAATTTGGGTTTCCTGAAAAAAAGTTCTTTAAGTACAGGTAAACTTAGAATGCTAAAAAAGGATTTAAAAGAATAGAAGAAAAACGTTTGAGGGGCAAACATGAAAAGCACTCAAGATCTGATTTAAATAGAGAAAAATAATCAATGTTCTAATCAGTGGTTGAATAAAGCCAACTGTAATAAAAGAAAAGAAAAAAAAGAGGGTGCATCAACAGTTACCATCAACCTTTACAAAAAAATCTTTATTATTCCTTTTTTTCTACACTAAAGTGGGTAACAATAATAATAATAATAGTAATATTAATAATAATAATGGTGATAATGTTGATGACAATGATGACAACATGCAGTAACAGTTACATGTGGGATGCTGTTCACTTCAGGAAGGTAGGAATAAATATACAGTGTATCAATTTTCATTCATAAAAGATGCCAAACAATCCTTGCAATCAGATCAAAACTAAGCCTTTCTGTAAGGTGTGGGGAAGAACTTAACAATGATTATTTATTTGCAATTATTATTTATTGTATCAATATTTACAACCCAGCCCAGCTTTATAACTGAGGAACACCCCAAATTCTGGAAAGTGATTTCCAAATAAGGCAATAAACAGTTTTAAACTGGAAAACTGGACTAAAATAAAGAAACTGATGGAATATCTGCCTTGTGGACAATTAAATTACTAAGAACAGTTCATTTAAAAGACAGTAGGGGCAGTAAAATGCCTAGACTGGCGGTAGACTTAATGTTCCACAGTTCGATGGTTCGAATCCCAGCCGTGGCTTGCCCACAAAATTTAAAAACATCAAAAAAAAATTCTTTAAGTGTTCATGGGGGGCTAAAATACCTTCATGTCTTCAATTTTCTCATTTTTCTCTCTTTTCTTCTTTCTTTTTTCTTCCCCTTCTTCCCCCTCCTCTTCCTTTCTCCCCCCCCCCAACAGACTGTCGTTCCCCAGCTTTGGCGCAGCGGGAGCGTGCAGGGCCCATAACCCAGAGGTCGATGGATCAAAACCATCCTCTGCTACTTCCTAGGCTTTGTATCAGTCTGTTGATGTTTAACAAAGCAAGTGTCTCAAGTGAAATGTCTGCACCTGCTAAATGTTTAACTTAATAGCATGTGAAGTTTTTTTTCATCCATAAAAATAGAAACTACAGTGCTCATACCTGCTGTAACACCCATAAAAACTGGAGCATAAAACATTAAATACATTACACTGCAGTTAATAAATACTGTAAATAGTACCATGTATGTTTAAAATGCTTGTTGTGCTGTCTACCAGTCAGATTACCACAGGAGGTAATATCTTCTGCAGCTTTTTTAAAGACTCTACCATAATACCTGCTGGAGATGCCAGGTCCTCATACATGTAAAGCATGAGCTCTACCACTGAGCTACATCCCCTCAAGATTTTCAGATTTTTTGGACTTTTTTTCTGAGATAGACTTAGACGTATCTTTATTAATCCTTTTGGGATGACTCTCGCAACGAAATTGAAATATTTGTGTATGGCTTTAAAACCTGCAAATGGCTGGAAATCAAACCAGGGCAAAATTATTGCCCTGCTATACAAAGTTCACTGCAAATCTTGTAAAACAGACTGAGAAGAAAAACGTTGGTGGAGACTGGTGGCTTCCAGTACCTATGAGATAACACAATATTGCACACGAAGGTACATCTGCAATACGGTAACCTGTGATTTATCAAATTGTGTCATTGGTTTGCTACCACTCTTAAAGTACGCCGCTCGCTGTCGGCAGGATTTGAACCTGCGCGGGGAGACCCCAATGGATTTCTAGTCCATCGCCTTAACCACTCGGCCACAACAACCTGAAAAGCAGCAATATACCTGTTTGCACAAATGTTCATAAACTTTTCAATTGGTTACAAGAAGTTACCAGACATGGGATAACTGCAAATTGTAGTGCACTTCCTGTGTCTGTGGATCCTCGTGGAGGCAGCTTGATTGATTGATTTGCTCCCTTATTTGTACCATAACAGAGATCTAATATTTTATCAAATCGGGTTGGGCGAGTAACCTTTCTGGTTACTTCTTGACAAAAAAAGCAAGTAACCACACAACGAAAGATATTGCGATGGCTGGGACTTTTCTCTGCATCGTGACACGCAGAGGGACAAGTAACGATATGCTAATGTTATTGGAACAAAACTTTCGCAAGGCAAAACCAATACTTTATTGAAAAATGTTAATAATAATAATACATTTTATTTAACAGCGCCTTTCTAAGCACACAAGGTCGTTTTACAGACAATAAAGATAGATACAGGCAAAAGAAAAGTTATGAACAGTTATGAAAAATACCAGAGAAAAATGGCAAAGTGTGATAACATTTTTAATAAAATATTGGCAGTTTTAATAAAGTAATGGCTTTTTCCTTGCAAAGGTTTTTTTTTCCCAATAACATTAACAAGCATACCGTTAGTTACGGTCCCTGTGTTTGTCACGATGTGGAGAACTGATACATGCAGGTAGGGTGGCCGAGTGGTCTAAGGCGCTGGATTAAGGCTCCAGTCTCTCTGGAGACGTGGGTTCAAAACCACCATTTGCATATATTGGAAGCCAACCAATGTAGTTTCTTACAGCGGTGTCATTTGGCCTGAACTTGGTGAAGTAACTAGAATCATCCATCACTTTGCTGAGATTGTTCCTTGTTAACCTGAGGTTCAACAATTGGTGAAACCTTCCTTTCAAGCAATTTGGAGTAGAAAATCAACAAATAATTGCGATAGTTAATCGTGATCTCTAATTGTGGTTATCATTTTGGCCATAATCGTGCAGCTCAAAGAGATTTTATCAAACCAGGTTGGGCAAGTAACCTTTCTGCTGACTTCTGTTCACACGCAAAGGTTATCTGCCAACGTGGAACGGTTCCAGGTGTGCTGGGGCATGTCAGAGGGAGGGGTCACAGGTTTCTGACAGGATATAAGGAAGATCACAGCATCAGATCATCACACCCGGCGCTCCAGTTGGAAGACACCCACACAACTCATCTGATCTACACAACTTTACCAGGTGAGAAAAATGGATATAAATTTAGACTTATACTGAACTGTGGAAAGCTGTCAGTGTCAGACTAGAGTCTACAACATACTGTGTGGAATACACTGTGTTTCTTATCACCATAGACCGTCAGTCTTTCTGTCTCTTTGTCGTTCTTTCTGTCTGTCTCAAGGAGAAGCGTTGACTTCCAGTGTTAGAAATTTACTTTTTTACTGTACTACTTTAGAGTGTACATTTAGTGCTGACGGCTGTGTTCACTTTCCTCAACAGGTTGGAGAAATGGCCTTAGATAACGTGACCGTTGCAGCCTTGGGTCGACCTTTCACCCTGGGAATGCTCTATGATGCTCAGAGAGATGAACTGATCCCAGGTAAGTGTTTCTTAAAAATATTTCTACATTTATCTCACTCTCATAGCTCAAGGGTGAAACTATTTTAACCACAGACGTAGATTTTGGGGTGATGCAGGGGTTATGTCTCCGACAATATTTGGAAGTAAGATTAGTCCCCCTGAAAAAAAATGAAAGACAGCCCACTACCAAAAATAGGTATAAATACCCATTCAGCTTTAACCCCTAACCCTGATGCCTATCCCTAACCCTTAAACCTATAACCATTCAGGGAGCTCAAACATGTATATATCCTTCTTACCTGTAAATACATTTTTCACGTTTTGAGACACCCCTATAGTGGACCATGATCTCTTTCTTTTTTCTCTTTATCTGCAGCAATCAAGCCACTATTAAAAAAGAACAATCTAGACACATCACTAATAAACAACTATAGGCTGATATCAAACCTTCCGTTTTTAAGTAAAATCATTGAAAAACCAGTTTTTCAACAAGTCAACCATTTCTTGTCACTAAACAACAATTTTGATACCTTTCAGTCTGGTTTCCGACCACACACAGAACTGAGACGGCTCTAGACAAAGTCTTTAATGACATCCACCTTAACACCTTATTTTTTAACTGTTTTTTAACTGATTTTTTGTAAAGCACTTTGAATTGCCCTGTTGCTGAAATGTGCTATACAAATAAAGCTGCCTTGCCTTGCCTTGTCTGTAAAATCAAGCTGCATTTCAGTGCAGTTGGAAATGTTACGACCTAGAAGCGATCTGACGGAAAAAAAGATTGTTTTCTGATTTTAACATCACCTTTAACATTGCTATAATCTATGAAAAGAATTAGCAAATACTTTGTAATTCTACGATGTATTTGTGACCATTTATTAGTTGACTATATTAGGAATGCAGGATAAATTATCAGTAAAGTGTCCTGTACTGAATATGAAAACGTTTTTTTGTAATTACAATTGTAAGTACAGTTTTATAATTTTAGCCAATTTCTGTGAAACCGTTTTACAACATCCTGGACCAGATGTTTCAAGTAACAAAGTACAAATACTGGGTATCTATACTTTACTGGGGGAATTATGTTAAAGCATACGTTTAACTTCTTCTCCTTACATTTTCATGCAATTTTAGGTAGTAGTAGTTTATTTGAACGTGTAAAACTATTTATATTTATATATATATATATATATATATATATATATATATATATATATATATATATATAAAATACAGTCTGTATTGGCTCTTTATACAATACTATCACTTCAAATCCTTTTTGTATCCCTTTAAAATGTTCATTTTAAACAATCTCTCTCTTCACTGCAGCTGTTCCATAAAGTAACTCCTCTGGTTGTGATGCAGTGATATTTAGCATTTTTTCCTATAACTTTCTTCTTAAATACAAATATTCCTCTTAAGTAACGTTTCCGCTTTCTTATTTGAAACAGACTTTGGATACGGTTTGATAGCTGATGATTATTTATTTTGTGCATCATTTATGCAGTTTTAGAATAAACAATATCTCTGAATTTTAGTATTTTTACTAATCTGTACTTTCTAGTCCTTACATATTAAAAATAGCATTTTTACTCCAATTTCACTTCGGCTTGTTTTCATTACGACTCGTCATTGTTAAAAAAACAAAAACAAAACCCTATCCAGATAAATAGCGCCATATAGATAGAGTGAATCCGTTGCCCTCACAGATTCCTGCAGCTGAGCGTGGATGTACGTTTAATTCCAATGAAGGCTGTTGATAACATGCCTCTGAAGTTTGACTCTTTGCACCATTACAATACTTATAGGCAACTAGTCATCATATCTTCCTCTCTATGAAACACATGTTAATGCTCAGCAGTACACATATATTGTTCTTTAACGTATTTGCATTAAACTAAAAGGCGTTAATTTCCCATCTGAAACAGGTGCATCCCACATTTTTCACCATTAACATTTTAAAATAATAAGAAAAGTGTTTTTTGGGGAGGTGGGTAGTGCCCTATAGGCCCCTGTAGCGCGGCCTAAGCTTTTATCCTTAACGGCATAATTTTTCCCTGACGTTACTTTTACCTTTATACTTTCAGTAGTTTTGAAACCAGTTCACACTTTTACTTGGTAAAAAGCTTGAGTTGATACTTCAACTTCTGCAGAGGTCTTTTAAATCCTAGTATCTATACTTCTACCTGAGTAATGAAGGGAAATTCTTTTGACACCTCTGTCCTGGACTAGGGTTGCCCTATTTTATTATACTGCACGGTAGTTTTATTTTTTCTTATTCTAATGTAGCTGTTTTAATATTTGTAACTGTTTTTAACTGCTCTTTAATGTTTTATGTAAAGCACTTTGAATTGCCTTGTTGCTAAAATGTTCTGTACAACTAATGCTGTCATGCCTAAGATATCCAAATCTGATTAGGGAATGGTTTCAAATTGGGATAATTAAGTTTTATGGTCAGTTACTTGTTATGGAGAAAAATAATTTTGACGTCATTCTTGATTGTGTGTGCAGTCTTCCAACTCTTCCGTCTCTCATCCGTTGCTCTCTGGCTCAGGTTGATTGTTTGCATTAGAGCAGGGCTGAGCTCTGTCACCTGAGCACACGATAGCTAAGCTAACCCGGGCTCGTGGAACAGAGCCACAGATACTAAAGACTAGCCTGTTAGTTTGTCATTGGTTTAAACAAAGGCCAATGAACCAGAGGACGTTTTTCTCCCATGCTGTGTGGTTTAGCGTGATAAGTGATAGTATTGTATAATGACTGCATAGTTGTTTGGCATCTATATACTAATATATCTATATACTAAGTCTAGTAGGGATGTGTTATTATTTAATCTGCTATAGAAAGAGGGTCTAGAAAGACGAAGAAAGGGAAGAAAAGAAATAAAAACAGTGTGAATGTGTATGTATGTATCTGTGTCTATGATGTGTAATAAGTGAAGCATAAGATTTTGTATTTACTAAAGGATAAACGTAGAGAAAAGGGGTCGCACCTGATGAGTTTTTTATGAACTTCTTCCTTCTCCTTTTTGAACATGGGAATTTTTAGTTTGAATTACTTTCAATTTTGGAAGATTGTGCTGTGAAGTACATGACCTCATTTATATATCATTTTAATTATATACTGTATATGTATGTATGAATGTATGTGTATATATTTTTTTAATTTTAATGTTTTACATGTTCAAATAAACTAATACTGCGCTATAGAGGAAGGACTGGTAATGCGGACTAAATATCTTAAAACTAACTATCACATAAAGCTACATTGGCTTCCAGTTGGTTTAGTTGGTAGAATGGGCGCACGTATAAGGAGGTTTATTCCTCTCTGCAGAGGTCCAGGGTTTGGTTCCGACTCCTACTGTTTCCTCCATGTCTTCACCATCTCTCTCCCCTTTCATGCTGTCCTGGTGATTAAAGGCAGAAATGGCTAAACAAGAATCTAAAAAAAATTGTAACACTTAACTATTTTAAAATGCTTATTAAATTTCCCCCTTTGAATCTAAAATCTAAAAGGCACAAACGACGACAAGTTGTATTGTTGCATTGTTACACACACAATTTACATTACACAATTTCACATACATTCTTTGGTAATGTTACCATACCCTCTCAATCCAGTAGTTTGTTTATTAAGGAGGTTTATATCAAAGAAAGAATGAAGCATGGAATATAGAAGCTAGTTAGGGAACTGCTGACAGTAGCATGCACCCTGTAGATACATACTTGATTAGTATTGTTTTCTGTGACATTACATAAAAATACTATTCCTGCTTTATCAGATGACTGATGGCTTCTAATTTTCATAGGTTTAACATTGTGGGATGATGAAACTCGGCATGGCAAGGTAGCTGAAAGCCCTCAGCGCACCAGTGCTTTTCAGATATCTGCTTCTGACTCCACTGAATCCAAGTGCAATCTGCTGGATGTTGAAGCTTCTCTGAAGGCCAGTTTCCTGGGTGGACTGATAGAAGTCGGAGGATCTGCCAAGTATCTGAATGATAAGAAGAATTTCTACAATCAGAGCAGGATGACATGTCAGTACAAAACTACCACCAACTTCAAGCAGGTAATGATTGAACAACTATCCTTGCAACCCCAACAGATGGAGGTCATTAAGAAGAGCTCAGCAACACATCTAGTCACAGGCATCCTTTATGGGGCAAATGCTTTCTTTGTGTTTGACAGTAAGAAGTTAGATGCCAGCAGTGTTCAGCAAATCAAGGGCAGCATGCAAGCTGTGATAAAGAAGATCCCTTCATTTGATATTGAGGGGAAAATGGAGCTGAAGCTGAGTGATGAAGAAAAAGCCCTGACACAGACATTATCCTGCAAGTTCTTTGGAGACTTAATTCTTGAAAGCAACCCTGCAACATTTGTAGAAGCAGTGAAGACCTACGTACAACTCCCAAAGCTACTGGGAGAAAAAGGAGAGAAGGCTGTTCCAGTGAAGGTCTGGCTGATGCCGCTGAAGAATTTGGATCCTGAAGCTGCTGAGCTGAAGAGAAGAATTAGCAGCAGACTAGTGAGTAAGGTGCAGGATAGTTTAGAAGATATGAGGGAAATAGCTCTAAGGTGCAACAATTCTCAAGAAGACAATGTGCTAGATCATTTTCCTGTGATTCGAGAAGAGTTGAGCACTTTCCAAAAACTGTGCGATAGTTATGCATCTAACCTCCAGCAGGCCTTGGCGGAGAAACTTCCCTCCATCCGTGAAGGAAAAGAAGATGAGAGCTCACTGATCCAACTCTTTGATGACAGAGACAAGTCACCATTCAGTCAGGAAAAACTAACCAAGTGGCTGGATCAAAAAGAGAGAGAAATCAACGTCATCAGCTCCTGTGCAGATACCATGGAGGGAACAAAGATCGTCCCAAATCAGACAGAGCTGGACAGAGTGGTTCTTGCTCCAGGTGTAGACAATGTTCTGTGCTTTGTTTTCACCTCAGTGGAAAGGGGTGATACCGACCTTGATGTGATGGCCGACTACTTGCATTTCTCTAAATTAGGAAGTACCAATGAAGATCCATGGTACTACTCAGCTGAAGTTGTCACCAAAATGAGAGACAAAGCCAAAGCTTTCCATCTCTTTGCCAAAGGACTGAAGAACAGCAGTCAATTCTGTTTCCTCATAGCAACCATTGCAAACAAGAACTACCCAGGAGCAACCATCTACCAGTACAAGAATGGCCTTCTGGTCAATGAAGACTTTACAAAGCCTGTCATCCCTCCTTTGGAGACCATCACAGACAGAAGTGATCTGATGTTGTGTAAGTCTGTTGCTGATGCTTTTTCTAGTCAAAAACATGCTGTAGTGGTAAACCAGGTAAGGTTGGTACACTTTTTGCTTTTTCCATAAGTAGTTAATATTTGCCACAATTATATCATAAAGACAAGAAGCTTTTTGTTTCAACTGTACCCATGTCCGATACAGTTGAAACAGTACCTGAGTACAGTTAAGACACCCATTTATAATGCTGTAAAGCTAAAATATCTTTCAAGGTAAAGTCGGTACATTTTTTTCTTTTCCCATTAACACACGAAAATTTGTCTATGAAATTTGAATGATCAGTAAAATCCATAAGTAGTTCATATTTTCCACAATTACATTATAAAGACAAGAAGCAGTACCTGAGTACAGTTAAGACACCCATTCATAACACTGTAAAACTGGCTAAAATACCTTTCAAAATGAGAATTAAACAGTTCTTAATTTACATTCAGTATTTTATTTTATTTATTTGTTTAGTTAAAAGTAAAAACAAAACCTATAGTAATGGCAAATTGTGATGAAACAGTAACTTTCAGTTCAGCAATCTAACAATTGTAACAGCAATAATAAGACTGATGAACATTATATACAAAACATTGATTTATTTAACAATTAATAAAACCCAACAAGATTAGCCATTGAAATATTGTGTCTCAACGGTACCCCGCTGACCACGTGGAACATTTCTCTCATTTCTCTCAAGTCATGTAATATGTCAGGTTTTAGAACACATTTTAATGTTTACCGCGTGTAAGTTAACTTTGACCTTCATGTAAGGATGAGAAGCTATTCAATGTGGATGGGACCTGGTGAAGTGAAAAACTGACCTTAGAAAAACAACATTCTCCAGTATTGTGGAGAAGTGCATGTACTTCTAAAGCAGAAATCACAGCTCAAGATTGTTAAAGAGATTTAAGGTGTTTCAACTGTACCCCTGCACCAACTTTACCTGGTCTCCCCTACTAATAACTAGGGATGAGCGAGTACAGCATTATCTGTATCTGTATCTGTTTACCACATGAATTATCTGTATCCAGATCCGTACTCGGACTGGGCGGGGCCTAACCCGGAAGTGGTCAGATTTAACCAGGAAGTGGGTCGGGTTGTCTTGAAATGGGCGGGGCTTTAACCGGTATGTTATTTAAGCATGCAATTTATATGAGTTGATCAAAAATTGTTATATTATTGCTGATTAGAAAACTATTTACATGACAGCATCAAGCTTCAGATCAATGGTGTTGTCATGGTAACAAACAAACTATATACAGAACGTTTTGCAACAATGAATACAACACATGCAGTTGCAATTATGAAGTAAAATGTAATGAACAAGAGTTTCCATACTCAATATAACTTTTTATTTTTAACTTTTATTTTTTATGATCAGTGTGATTTTTATTTTTTGGTTCTTTTTATTTTTTTATTTCCACACCAGGTATATATGTGTGTGTGTGTGTGTGTGTGTGTGTGTGTGTGTGTGAGTAAGAGTAAGAGAGAGACACACAGAGAGAGAGGGGGCGGGGGGCAACTAACAGTAAAAAAAAAAAAAAAATCTCTGATGGCAGAGACGCAACGGGAGTCACATTTAAACCAAGCAGCATGTCTGAAACCCACGTTCACCAGAAATCTACTGGTTACTATGTAAGTACTACAAACCCCACGTTCACCAGAAATCTACTGGTTACTATGTAAGGACTACAAACCCCACGTTCACCAGAAATCTACTGGTTACTATGTAAGGACTACAAACCCCACGTTCACCAGAAATCTACTGGTTACTATGTAAGGACTACAAACCCCACGTTCACCAGAAATCTACTGGTTACTATGTAAGGACTACAAACCCCACATTCACCAGAAATCTACTGGTTACTATGTAAGGACTACAAACCGAAGTTAAAAACAAACCTAAAGCTGCCGAAACCCTAAACGTTAACGGAACAGATCCACAGACCCGACTGCCTGCCTGACGGAGCGGGAGCGCGAGAGCGAGCGAGAGAGAGAGGGAGAGAGGGAGCGCATTTCTCCATGTTCTGTGTGTGTGTGATTGATCCGAGCGGGTTTGTAGGCGGGGGGGGGGCGCTGTGATTATCACAGAACGCTGCGCGGCCAGTTGAGGAGTTGTATTCAATCCGAGCACGGATATTGACTCATATTACTCGGATAATACTTGTACTCGGCAAAAGTGCTTTATCCGTACCGGATACTCGTTTCAGCCGGATACTCGGATCACTCCTAATCTACCCACAACATGGACATAGACAGTTTATATTAAATAATTAGTAAAGGGGTGAGGTATAAAGTTCTGCCTACTTCATTTAAACAGCTCCTGGAGAACCTAAACACCACACACACCCTAAAGGCCTTTAAGTTGGCTCAATAAACATGGTAATAAGTGAAAAGAAGACCATTGAAAATAGGTTTAACTGCGTGTATTAGAAATACAACAAATTAAACATCGGACACACCCACTTAATACAAACACGTTTAAAGCACTCAAAGAACCCCCTCACATTTAACCATGTTTCCCCGAACCCCCCCCCCCCCCAATGTCCCAACAAAACAAATGTTAGTCAGTTAACTTAATAGTCCGGATCCAGAAACGTAGAAAACAAACCAAACAAAACATGGCAGGAGAAGCGTGGCGAGTAGCCAAGGTTAATTACTGTCCACACGGGTAACCTAGGCAACCTCGCCCGGTCCGTTTAGCATCAGGGTCGCTGCAGTAGTCCAGAGGACAAATCCCAATGTTAATCCACCGAGAAAAATAATAGATCCGTGGTTAGTGTCGCCTGGAAAACCTGCCACACAGAGCCGTCTAAACGCCACCGCTTCCTTCCGTGATCTCTCCACAGTCCCCTCTGCTTCAGATCCATCAGCTGATGACCCCCCCACCCCCCCCCCCCCTCTACATCACATCCAGTGTCCTTTTATACATGCATCAATTACTAAAAGCATTTTTTTTAAAGAAGGAAATAATCCAGACCATACACAATCCGTGTTACTATACCTTTGATATGACAGCTTATATATTCTATCTACACGGGCAAGCAAACAATACACTCATGCACGTTCCCCATACATAAAATAGTCGCTAATGAAGATCGAAATAGGCGACAATTACAAAGGCGAAAGACAAAACCAGTTGAATATAATTCTTATTTTTCTGCCATCCTCTTCAAAAATAAAAAAAAAAACAAACAAAAAAACAGTTTGACCTCTCTCTGGCCTCTCACAGACTGTATTTATATTGATGGACAGTGCATTTGGTTTGGCAAAGTGTGGAAGTAACTTCAACGTGCATGTCAAGGCCAAAAAATAAACTGACGGGGCAAACAGTAGCAGGACATTATTGGTGCATTATGGGTATTACAGTTAACCAAACGTTATTAGAAACTTGGTTATACATGTGCTAAAAGTTAGCGTTAGATAATGATAAGAATAAGACAAGTAAACTTTGATTTGCAGAAAATTAACGTTAGCATGTTTTACCATAGCTAGCTAAGTGGCAAGCTAACGTTACAGAGAATTTACATGGTAACTTACAGATACTGACTCCTATGTAATAACTATGGGACAAAGAAATACTTACTGTTAGGTCTGCTGCTGGAAGTGCTCTGTCTCCCCATCCCATCCACAACCAGGATTGTTGTACCCATAACTACAAACTCAACAACTCATATCAGATCTCCACAGACTGATGGGTGACGTCACACATGCTCTGTCCATTAATATTAACGGTCTATGGTCAGTCATGACGGTTACGGAAACATTCAAAATTAGAAATTCACATAAAAATAAATATCAGTGTAATACTGCAGCGTGTCTGACTCTCTGACAAAGGTAACATGAAACACGTCAGGATCCTCTTATTGGGGGAGCGTAAGTCATTGGCCCTGAAAGCTGGAACGTATATCACGAGCTAAAAGACTAGCAACCAGCTGCTGGAGCTCGGTTACTCCTGCTGGTTTATAGTTAGTTCATTGTGTTGAATAAAATAAAGTTTAAATGTTTCATTACCATGTAATTATACATGTTTTATGTTTTAGGATGTATGCTGCAGTAGGGTTTGAAAAGATGATTTTAATCAGTGATTCAGTGGTGTGGGCTCCATTTCATGCTGTGTAAATTACCATTGTCTGTCTCAAGAAAGGTAGATCAAACAAGCCTTTCTGTTCACTCACCTACCCCCCTCTCTCCCACGGTCTCTGCCATATGGTTTAGAACAAAAGACAATTAACATTTAGAAGGACACCATTTGCTCCACAAGAAGGAAGAAACCTCCTGTCTTCCACCACCTGGTGTCCTAGACTGAGATAAGACACTGGAATGCTGATTCACTGTATTATGTTAGACTTTCTCACTAACATGATAATTCACGTTTGATCTATGTGTGTGAAAACTACCCCAAAGGAGGGGGTTAGAGCATGTCCTTCCCGATTGGACAGCAAAGAAACCAACAAGACACAACCTACCTGTGACCATGGCAACAAAAAGCCAATAAGAAGAGACTTTACTCACAAGGGGGAAGAGAACCGCCCCTGGAGTAGAAGGAATATAGGAGGGGGGGAGACGAGATTTCGGGGCGAAACAGATGTGAAACTCTCGGGTGTAAACAACTGTCTCTAGCCCGCTGCAGCGTATTTCTGTGTGCTTTGACTTATCATTTTTATTTAATAAATCTTTGTGTTAACCTTCCATTGGACCCAAGCCTTCCTTCTTCAGAGATTTAACGAACACAAAGTTAATTATTTTTAATAATTGTCTTAGGGAAATAGAGAAAGGGATGCATTTTTTGCACTAATTGTATGTTTTTTTTAACGTTAACGTAATTAATTACTAAAAAGAAGTTACGTTAGTAAACCTGTTATTGTTGTTTTGTTGTCTAATCAGCTGCCATCTACTGAAAGCTGCATTACACGATAAACAACGGTAACGTTACTTCAGTATTCTGCGATTTAAAACATTTAGCTAAGTTAGAGCGCATAGACGTGCTAGCTGACTGTTAACCGTATAGTAGCTAGCTGTCATGAAGTAGCTAACGTTAGTAGGCTACTATAGGTTAAGGAGCGTTGCCAACACATGCACATAAAATACATGAAAACGTGTGTAATCTGCAATCTGCAAAATTCCTCATAGAGTTTATTGGGAAATCTTCGTGAAATTACTCAACACCAACCAAAACAACACCTCTTTGGGGCCATGCTGCATCGCCATACTTTAACGTAGAAACATAATTACAAGTTTAAACTAAAGACAAGACTTTGGTGTTTACTGGGCTGAATGGGCGTTCAGATATCAAGAACGGTTTCTACTAACTTCTATTAACTGGCACATGGCTGGTTCCTTTTAGATATTGTATCTGGAACAAAGTGAGGGAATTACGTTTGAAAATATTGCATAAAACATACCCTACAAACTGGTTTATCTCAAAATTCCTGCCAGTTGACAATCACTTTTTTTTTGTAAGATCGAGCAAGAATGGTTAACTCATCTCTTTTATGACTGTTCATTTTATATTTTATTATACATTATATATTTATTATATTTACATTCTGGAAAAGTTTTGAAAATTGTATGGTTTCTAAAACGACACATAGAATCACACTTGAAGGGAAACATATTACATATTTTGAGTGTAAAGATAGAAATATTTGCAATATTGTTAATCTTTTTATTTTATTAGGGAAGTTTCATATACATTAATCTAAACTTTCCAATTCAAGACCTTGCTTTAAATTATTCCAAATTGAATTTGACATATATTTTGAGTCTCTTAAATTAGATACAAATAAAAATCTATAAATATATCTGATATAATTAAGAATACCTGTTGTCACAATATATATATACGTGGTTGCTAATCTGTCATATTTATTTCCTTTATTATTACTCTGCTGTCTACCTCATGGTTTTGTTTACATTGTTGTTTTTTACCGTTGATACCTGATCTTATGTTATATAAGTTGCAATTTACTTACTATATCTTCATGTTTTGAATTGCAATGTCTGAATGGTTGTAATTGTATTTGTTGATAAATATAAAGTTGAGTGTTTGTATTTTCTCTAAGAAAAAGGTTTGGAGTTAATTTGAAACACAGTATGATGCTAGGTTTGGGACAACAACCCCTTCTTCAACCAAAACAATACCATGTGAAACTCATTATCAAGAAAACCTTTATTTAAAAAAAAGTGAAAAATGAAATAGAAAAGGAAAAATAATGTAGCTGTCCACCAGGTCTCACTCCTCTCCCGGCTCTGCCTCCATTGCTGCATCTGCAAAAAAAAAAATCAATATAAAAGTATTCTTTGTGTATCAAAATAATCTTCTAATAACCCTATTAACAAAACATATTTCTCACCCTACATGTACTAAATTGTCGGTGAGATTCCGATCCTGTATAGTGGTGTTAATAATGTCAGTTCC
Organism: Etheostoma spectabile; assembly: GCF_008692095.1. Taxonomy (NCBI): domain Eukaryota; kingdom Metazoa; phylum Chordata; class Actinopteri; order Perciformes; family Percidae; genus Etheostoma; species Etheostoma spectabile. The sequence goes on from NW_022603135.1 coordinate 25,354, forward strand.
TGGACGGTAAATGTCTGTATTGCTGCTAGTCACAATTGTTAAGTTGATTTTGAGAAACATATCATAATAGCCTATCCTTTTAAAAGAGTAACAACCATGTAACATGAGCTATAACTTGAGAATATGCAGCAAAATGCATGTTTATTTATGAATTACAGACACCAATGCACATGTACTGTACGCTGACTCTTACTACAGCGTAGTATGTCACTAGTGATATTGATTGTCTATTCATGTTTATTCTGTTAATACTTTATAACTTTTACATATCCATTGACTTCCTTGTTATAATACCAAATAAACCTCTACTTTATTTGTAATCTGTAATATTGGATTTTATTGTATGTGGAACAATATTTTGTCTTGCACATCTCATACTTTCCTTGGCCAGGTTGCCATTGCAGATGAGAATCAGTTCTCAGTGGTCTACCTGGTTAAAAAAAAAGTATTATAATACTTATTATTATTTTGATGTGCGTGATTTAGTTTTGAGCAACTGTAACAAGGGAGGTTTTCCAAGTGTGGGATTAATAGTCTATTTTATCTTAATTTTTTTTTATTGGTCTGGCCACCCACTTACATTACTCTAGTTTTTTTTTGAACAGATAGTACTGTACACTCATACTATCACAGTCGTAGCTGTGACAATATGCAGCGCAACTAAAAACTTACCATCTCTATCTACCTTGTTTCTGCTCTTTCTTTTTCTTTTTGGAGGCTCTCCAGCCTCCTCCCCAGCCTTTTATGATGGCTCTCTGCCGCCTTCCTTTGCCGGTGTTCCCGGCACACCACTGTCATCACCCCAGTTGTGGCCTCCATCAACTGGGGGAACAGGGTGTACCGGGGAACAGCTGGGTCGTTGCAAGCATACTGCAATTCAAAAAAAAAGATTGTCATCCAACTGCATGGTCTAGCACTTTATACAATTAAGATTGACACATGGAACAATTTCTTGAATTAATTATATTTCTCATTGTTGGATGTGTTTATATTTTTTTGTTTTATGGTTTAATCAGATTTATTATCTTTATAATATTTCATTATCAAAGTACTGATGCTATTTTTTTAATTGTAAATTAACTTTTAGAGACCTGGTAAGATACATCTATACATAGCCATATTCTATATGCTCTTGATACTATTTAGCCTGCACATACTTATTCTTACTATTCTTATATATGTTATATATATATATATATATATATATATATATATATATTATTCTTATTATTACCAGTATATATCACTGCTACTACATTGCACATATCTTACTATCTATCTATCTATCTATCTTACTATTGTTTAAACATGCAAAAACACATTTATATTAGTGATTATATTTGTATTGTTATTTCAAATCTTATGATAACTATGATGATTGAGTTATGATAATTAAGAGGCGTGGTTTACGTCAGGCTGCTGTGTACCTGTGTTATTACATTATCTGTGTTACATGACAGCGATATAAGTAAAAGATGGGATTCAATTAACTTTTATTTTTCTTATTTTCCTAAAAGTACTAAATGAATTGACTGAAAGAGACTATTATGTCAATTGCAATTATTTGTGAACCTTTTCACTGTACTGCAAATTTTGGAATTGTGTCACGCAGGACGTGTACAAGCTCTTCACATGGGAGCCGAAATAAAACGGTCACGCCACGCAGCTGACATGCTCATGACATGCAGACATTAAGAATCAAAGCACACTAAAACCATTCAACCTACCGCACACAGCTGCAGGGCCTGCCGCGCCCTCTCAACGTCAGGGTCCTGGACGGACGGCAGTTTCATTGGAGATGCCATCTGAACAAATGGAGCAAAAAAGAAAAATCATCCCTTTCAGCATGCAACATTTACATTAATATTTAGCCAAATCAAGGCACATCACAATTAGAACCAGAACAGAATCCAAGTTAGTCACTAAATATCCTACTTTCAAAGCAATTATGCTAACCTGCCATGTGCTTTTTGGATTAGCTAGCTAATGAACTAACCGTGATGTATAAAAACATCTATATAGGCCTATAGGCTATCTATAATGGTCTGTCTGAAAGTCTGCAACTACACCAGCAAATGCTAAGCCACATGTTTAACACCACAAAGAAAAAAAAAAAAACATTTGTGAAAAATGTAATACCTAGACAACCTTACTTCTGTTCGCTGCACCAGTCCAAATGAAAGAATGGAGTAATTCAATCTTTCTCCACAAAAGGGATTTTGGGGGCGCTCTCTCCCAATCACAGTAAAGAATTAACTTCTCTTTTTCTCTTCTTTTAAGGTGCCAGGTGATGACAGTATCAGCAGAAAAATGCACAGAATAATATTAATAAATAATTTAAATTCAAAGAAGATGAAATATTATATTAGTGGCCATTAATAAAAAATTAATTCATAATTAAGTAATCTTCTGTGTTTTTCTGTCAGGCGAAATAATGCTCTCACCCCCTCCGTGATTGGTTGAATTGAATATTCAAGGCGTGTAGCATGAATGCCCGTGGATGCGGTTAAACCGTGCTTTATGCTTGACCCTCATGTTGTCCTTGGGTCAAATTGACCCGTTTCCAGTTAATTGTTGTTGTTTTTTGTCACAAAAATGGGCCGTCGAAAAGTAACCATGGCTGATGGGAAGACAACACAAGGGTTAAACTGAGTGCTTTATCATGCTGAGAGAGAGAGAGAGAGAGAGAGAGAGAGAGAGAGAGAGAGAGACTTCTTGCCAGCACTAACAGTAAGTTTGTTTGCCAGCTGATTGACGTTGTTAGCATGCTAACGTATTTTCTTTGCAACACAACATGAATGTATGTAGCTAACGTAGATTTATAATTTGCTCAGCAAATAACAAAGTCAACTGAGCTTTGACTGACACGGAGTGCGTTGCCTCTTGTTGTTATGTAGTTAACGTCAAGTTAGTTAGCTAAGGCTACTACCGTTTCTTGGCTAGCTAACATTACCCAGAGTTTAGCAGCGGGGCTAATAGAGCTGACGTGGCTAACTTAAGTAGGTAGCTATCTAATCTAAGTCTGTTGTAACCAAAGATGGGAAGTAACGAAGTACAAATACTTCGTTACTGTACTCAAGTAGATTTTTCTGATATTTTTACTTTACTATTTATTTTTGTGGCAACTTTTTACTTCTACTCCTTACATTTTAACACATATCTGCTCTTTCTACTCCTTACATTTTAACACATATTTGCTCTTTCTACTACTTACATTTTACAAAATTGGCTCGTTACTTTAGTTTTTTACAAGAGGTTTTCATGTCGGAGAATAGTGCAGACACGCGCCTCACACCGCGAGTGGGTGCACGGAGAAAAAAATGGGAAAAAAGGAAAAAGAGCTGTTCGTAGGATAATCAGCTGAGATTGTGTGTGTGCCTCTTTGAGAACTGTAAGTCGTATAACTCATGTTGTCAGTTCACTTAAGCCTGTTAATCTACAGTTCTTGCACATTTAAAGTAAGTTAGCTAGTGGTTTTGGTGTGTTCTTCACCTGTTAGCTAGGTTGCACGTTGATCTTAATGAAGCATCAACAGTTTAACCAGCTTTATTTGCATGAGTGTTTTTTTTACATAACTTCAGATACTGTAGTTCAGTTGACAAGTGGATGGAAACTTAGCTAGAGAGAAGTTGTCTCCGTCTGTTTTAACAGACACACCTGGGGCCAAGTTGGAAACCAGAATAATTTTTAATCAAGTTCTAATCTAGTCCTCAACTTCCACATCATTTTACTGGAGTTATCGCTATTATTGTTTACGTCGTCAATACCATATTCAATCTAAATGAATGGGAATACATCTACTGTACGTTGCATTTGCAGCACGACTAAGACAACTCAACAGATTCGGCATTCTGCATTAATTCACAGCAAATCATTCCGGTTTGATGGCGCTAACGTTAGCACATAGTAGTATGGATGGCGACATGATTGAAAATGAAGATAACAGAGATCCGGCAGACAAGCAGCAAGACATTCCCATCATCCTCGGCCTTATCTGAGAGAGATGTTTGAGACATTAGGCATCAAGAAGGACTCCTAGTCACCATGCTGGGGAACTTCTTCATAATGTCTGTTTAGTCATTCAAATTTTAGTCCTTTTTTTTCTTTCCAGAAGCCATATTTGAGCACACACACATACATGTAGATTCATAAATGTTAAGGGGAAGATTAAAATATAAAACTGGATACGTGAATTCTCACAGAATCACAACTGAATTCATATCTTGCTAATAAGTCAGAATCTTATTAACCTGGAGTCCCAGTTTCTGTCATAATAATCATATATGTTATGTTTTAGGCCTGTTGGCAGACATCCATTTAAAATGTAGCCATTGTCATATAAAGACATGTCCTCCATGTCCACTGGAGTTCCTCAGCCTCTCTCTAGTAACATTAGTGTGCTTCGGGTAGCTTTATGTAAAAAATGGTTGTCATTCTCAAGGCTACTTTTACTTTTATACTTTAAGTAAATTTCCAAGCCTGTGTTACTCTTACTTGAGTAAAGAAGTTTAATCAGTACTTCCACTTTTACCAGAGTATTTTTTAACACAAGTATCTGTACTTCTACTTAAGTACGGAAAGTGAGTACTTTTGCCATCTCTGCTGAAGGGCCTGTAATCCGTCCTGCCTGCACAATCCGTTCTGCGCATGTGCAAGATGTTCGCGCATGCACAAATGATTTAATGATGAACTCGGATTTACGACACTGCACGATCTGTTCCCATAGACAGTTAAAGAAAGTCTGTTCTCCTCCACCGGAAAGCTAACGTTAGTTTAGCTAACAGCTAATTCGGCTAACCACTAGCGTTAGCTAAAACAGCATGTAAAAGACCCTCAAAACTTAAATTAACTGTTTAAATATATAAAGTTCTACTTTACTTGTGCTCATTTAAAATACAATCACGCAAAACTTGTCATTATTATTACTGTAAAGTCTTATTTAGCTGTAGCTGCTTTTCCCACTGTTTAGTTTGAGTAACGTTATTTTAATCACGCTGTCAGCCTGTTAGCCGAAATAGCTGTTAGCTAAACTAGTGTCAGCTTCCCGGTGGAGGCTAACCGTTCTCTTAGCTAATACAGTACACGATCTGTCATAGTTGTAGCGGTTAGCCGTTAGCCTCCTGGATGTATTAACAGGACGGTTAGCCTCCATCGCCGTTAGCTTCCCGGCTAACCGCTAGCTTTGCTTCAGTCGACAACAACGTTACTCAAACTAAACAGTGGGAAAAGCAGCTACAGCTAAATTAAGACTTTACAGTAATAATGAAGACAAGTATTGGGTAATTGTGTTTTAATTGAGCACAAGTAAAGTAGAACTGACATAACCACCATTATATATAATGTAAAACGCTGTTACGTTATATAGTGTGTGTATATATATATATATATATATATATAACAGTTAATTCGGCTAATATATATATATATACACTCACCGGCCACTTTATTAGGTACACCTGTCCAACTGCTCGTTAACACTTAATTTCTAAGCAGCCAATCACATGGCGGCAACTCAGTGCATTTAGGCATGTAGACATGGTCAAGAGAATCTCCTGCAGTTCAAACCGAGCATCAGTATGGGGAAGAAAGGTGATTTGAGTGACTTTGAACGTGGCATGATTGTTGGTGCCAGAAGGGCTGGTCTGAGTATTTCAGAAACTGCTAATCTACTGGGATTTTCACGCACAACCATCTCTAGGGTTTACAGAGAATGGTCCGAAAAAGAAAAAAAAAATCCAGTGAGCGGCAGTTCTGTGGGCGGAAATGCCTTGTTGATGCCAGAGGTCAGAGGAGAATGGCCAGACTGGTTCGAGCTGATAGAAGGGCAACAGTGACTCAAATAACCACCCGTTACAACCAAGGTGGGCAGAAGAGCATCTCTGAACGCACAGTACGTCGAACTTTGAGGCAGATGGGCTACAGCAGCAGAAGACCACATCGGGTGCCACTCCTTTCAGCTAGGAACAGGAAACTGAGACTACAATTTGCACAAGCTCATCGAAATTGGACAATAGAAGATTGGAAAAACGTTGCCTGGTCTGATGAGTCTCGATTTCTGCTGCGACAGTCGGATGGTAGGGTCAGAATTTGGCGTCTACAACATGAAAGCATGGATCCATCCTGCCTTGTATCAACGGTTCAGGCTGGTGGTGGTGGTGTCATGGTGTGGGGAATATTTTCTTGGCACTCTTTGGGCCCCTTGGTACCAATTGAGCATCGTTGCAATGCCACAGCCTACCTGAGTATTGTTGCTGACCATGTCCATCCCTTTATGACCATAATGTACCCAACTTCTGATGGCTACTTTCAGCAGGATAATGCGCCATGTTATAAAGCTGGAATCATCACAGACTGGTTTCTTGAACATGACAATGAGTTGGCTGTACTCAAATGGCCTCCACAGTCACCAGATCTCAATCCAATAGAGCATCTTTGGGATGTGGTGGAACGGGAGATTCGCATCATGGATGTGCAGCCGACAAATCTGCGGCAACTGTGTGATGCCATCATGTCAATATGGACCAAACTCCCTGAGGAATGCTTCCAGCACCTTGTTGAATCTATGCCACCAAGAATTGAGGCAGTTCTGAAGGCAAAAGGGGGTCCAACCCGTTACTAGCATGGGGTACCTAATAAAGTGGCCGCTGAGTGTATATGTGTATGAGATCCTGACAGTATGATAACCTTAAGCAAAAATATTACGGTTTCACGGTTTTGCAATCACAGCTTTCAAATGTATTATTTCAAAATGTCTGGGTAAAAAGCTGATACCTTAGGAACACTATAGAAAACTTTAGAGGATTTGAAACCGTGACTTTTTCAAACCACAATATACCTTGAAACCGCTAAACGACCAATGCCTATATGGTAACAATTCACAAACTCAGTCCAGAACATGGGACGGACCACAGAGGACAATCTTCACCTGTTTAAGTACGCACTGGTCAAAGAGAGACTGAAAAAGTGATTATCTTTCTTTAACAAATAACCACTAACTTAAATTTCGATGATACAGAAAGGTTTGTTAACCATGCAGTCATTCCAAAGCGGATTACATTCTCTAAAACAGCCTGATAAAAAATAAAAAAAACAAGACTGCAGCGGCCACTGTTCAGAGTCTATCCTCTGGGGCTTCTCATCTGCTGCATTAAACCTGAATCATGACAGAATCTGTTCCTGCAGGTCTTGCAAACGTACAGCTTCTCAACTGTCTGGGCTCTTCTCACGTGGACCAACAAGCCACTACTTTGTATAAATGTCGGTTCTCAAGTGGATTTTCAAGTTATCTTTACGTCCAAAGTCTTTTCTACATGTTTTACAAAAATAAGGCTTCTCACTTGTGTGGATTCTAATGTAGATGTTAAAAACATCCTTATGTCTGAAATCTTTTCCATATGTTTTGCAATAACAAGGCTTTTCACCTATGTGGATTTTCATGTGTCTCCGAAATTCTGAATTACACTTTTCCACATGTCACACATGAAAGACTTATTACATTTACCTGTTTCTGACATGTTAGTGTTGTCTACGTTGTTGCTGTGACTTCTGCTCTTGCGTCGTCTCTTCTTTGGTTCTGGCTCTGCATTTCTAGTTGATCCTGAGTCTCCATGCTGGCCTCCTTTCTGGTCTTGGCTCTCAGCTCCATGAGAGTTGTGAGAGAGGAGCTGGTGGTCACGGTTTGCTTCTGATTCCACAGAGGTTATAACTGGCATGTTGAGCTGCTGGTCAGAGAGAACCTCCTCCTCCTTACAGACATGTTGCTGTGGGAGCTCTGGAGGGACAGACAACAAAAGAAATAGGACACCACTGTTACTGGAGAAAAGACCAGAACACTTGCTCTCTTTTTCCTGAGACCATAGACTGTAAAATTTAATGGACAGAGCTTCTGGGTCAGAAAAGTGGAGTGGAGCCAATGCTGAAGCTCAGTAAAGCTGCCTTCTATCTAATTTTCAGCAGGGGGCGACTCCACTGGGTGCAAAAATAAGTCTGATCTATAATGGAGTTTTTCCATTACATGGTACCTGCTCGACTCTGCAGATTAGTACCACCTCATGCGTGATGCAAGCGTGGTTGGTCGTCATAGCAGGAAAATTGTGACATCGATTCACCCGGTTCGCGATTTCATTTTCAAATAACTTAGATTTTTTTTTTATTAAAAGAAAAAATTATTTATTTTTCTTATTTAATTTTACGAGCCGACTGCATCACAAACGCTACTTTTTTCACTGAGTTTTAAACATAGACTGTATAAAACTGGTTTTAAAGCGCTCCAAGTGCTGCAATGCTCTTTTTACCTGTTTGAGTATTAGAGTGAACCTCTGACATGTTAGTGTTGTCTACGTTGTTGCTGTGACTTCTGCTCTTGCGTCGTCTCTTCTTTGGTTCTGGCTCTGCATTTCTAGCTGATCCTGAGTCTCCATGCTGGCCTCCTTTCTGATCTTGGCTCTCAGCTCCATGAGAGTTGTGAGAGAGGAGCTGGTGGTCACGGTTTGCTTCTGATTCCACAGAGGTTATAACTGGCATGTTGAGCTGCTGGTCCGAGAGAACCTCCTCCTCCTTACAGACATGTTGCTGTGGGAGCTCTGGAGGGACAGACAACAAAAGAAATAGGATACCAATGTTATTGGAGAAAGGACCAGAACACTAGGGCTGTAATCTCCCAGTCCACTAGTCAATAGATAGATAGATAGATAGATAGATATTTATAGATCCCCCAAAAAATGGGAAATTACGGTGTTACAGCAGGACATGTACATAAGTCACACAACACAGAATATAAATAAAAATATAAATGAGATAATAGTAAAAAATATACATACAATATACATGAAATAATAATAATAAAATATAAGAACAAATGTTTAAATATATACGGGATGGGAAAACAAAAATGTGCAACTGCTTAAGTAATATGCTAAATGTATGCTAAAATGTAAATGAACCAATTGTGCAGGTTGCCCTTAGTGCAGTATTGTGGTGTCTAAAAGTCTCATCTAGCACCCAGTGATGACATGTTAAAGAGTTTTATTGCTTGTGGTAGGAAGGATATTGTTAATATACAGCGCCAGCACGCCGCACCATCACGCAAAACGTAAGGGACTCAAAGAGAAAGTTTCAGAGTTAATACAACACAGCGAGGCACTGAGCTTGACCACAGATATGTTTAAATATACAGTGTATATTAAAGTAGACGTGCCTTTTGTGTTTAAGAGTAAAAGCTTTAAATTCTTCCTAGATTCTCCGACCATGTGTCTGTTTGTTATACAGTGAACCCTCGCGATGTTGCAGTTCACCTTCCACCGTCTCGCTGCTTCACGGATTTGCAGCGGCTCAGTCAGAAGAGCTGTGAAATACACCGGAGTCACTATTTTTCCTACTGTACTTTGTATTGTTTTTCATAATCATTTTTCATTTTCTCCCGTTCTAATCCAGTGACTCTGGTCGCGGGGGGGGGGGGGGTGCTGATCTTCGCAATTTGAAGCCTTCCGTTCGTATTGATGATTAAAATTATTATTTTACAGTACAGTAGTTATTTGTAAAAAAAAAAACGGGAAAAACCAAAAAAGGAAGGAAAAACCAAATGAGGGGAAACAACTGGTAACTTACTAGAAACTAAATCCATGGTGCTAAACTGCTTGAATATCTCCGACCGTTAAAAACAGACTGACAACCCGTTGAAAGAGCAGAATATACAGTATCAAATAACTTATACATGTAAACAACACTAACCTCTGTTTCCATTCAAAACACCGTTATAATAGCCTAGTTTGAAACATGCCTAATTTTATAATAGGCTATGTCTCTACTTAGCAAGAAAAGGCTAATCAGTGTCATGTGTAGCTTGGTAGATCATTGATAGATACATGTCAACATTAGCTATGTCAGATTTAGTAGAAGTAGATCTTAACATTGAAACACAGGGCTGTGACACCGGGGGGGGGGGGGGGTGGAGACGCAACAGACCACCCTCTTTGGATTTGACCCGGTGGACTTGTATCAAAATTAAAGTAAACCATGTTTAGCCATTTTGATTTAAAGGTTTTGACTAAAACATCTTAGTGTGTTATATTAGGTTACAATTAAATATAATAGCTAAATAACAAATGTATCCTTCATAAAGAAAGATGAGATCTGAGGAGGATGGGGGTGAAGAGAGCATGAGTGTTGCTGAGCGCAGTGTGGAAATGAGAGAAGGAACTGGAAAGTAGGCCCAGCAATGCAGACCAGTTTTTGCCAGAGGATCCAGGACTACGGCCAGATAAATTAACGATGATCAGAGACGCCATAGCACACAGGTTGGCAAGTAAAGGTACAGAGAAAACTAATGTGGTAGGCCTAGTAACCACAGTAAAGAAGTCTAATGTTGAGAAAGGAGGCTTAAAATGTGTGTAGACAAATCAGCCTACTCCTACTACCTAGCATTAGTTAATAGTTATTACCTATAAACATCTAGGCCTATAGATATGTGTACAGAGCCCGGTTATTTATATTGGGGGGGAGTTGAGGAACACGGGAGCCCATCAGGACTAGGGCCCAGGATCTTGTGCTACGCCCCTGGATGTGACTGCTTCTTCTATAAAATATAAAATACATATAGCTTGCATTGTCTGGCCATAAGCAAATGGCCCATTGGCACAGTTGATAATATAATTATAAAACTATTTTCCATATAAAAACAAAAAGTGCTTGTGTAGATTTAAGCTGTGCATCCTTAAATTGTTCCTGTCCAACATCTCAGTTAGTGTCTGTAGTGGTCCTAGTTAGTCTGGAGCCCTGAACTGGCTTCGGCTGACCTGTCTGCACATTAGCATCATGGAGGCTAATTAACTTTGTTTATAACATGGTTTGATGAACCAGAATGACAGGGGTCCTGGAAGTTGGCCCATCCCGGTCTGATGTCAGTGTAACCAGAGGGTGACCGGAGAGAAGAAGTAAAGGTACCAACCTGCTCTGTGCAGCCGGAGCTGAGGGCTGAAAACAGCGTCCAGTCGTTTCCGTTGGCGCTCGTGCTCCTCTTTAGAACGACACAGTTCCTCCTCGTACTCTGCTATCGTTCTTTCAACCAGCCCAAATATCTCTTCAGCAGCCGCAGTTAGTCGCTGCTCCACCAGCCCTCTCAGCATTTGGACTTTAGACATTTTCACACAATGATAGAAACTTTCCCTCCGAACAAACTCCGTCAAAAACGCTGTTTGTTTTCCTTCAAACTGTTGCTAAGCAGCTAGCATGCTAAGCTAGCGTCGTTAGCTTTGTAGCTTCCGGGAGATGAGTCCGAGGTAAAACATTCAGAAAGAAGGTGAGCAGCACAAAGTCCATCAGACAGGTTTATCCGGACACACACAGGCTCTGAAGGACCACATCTGTTGGAGCTCACACACTTTCTCAGCACAACAAACCGACTCCAATGTTTTCACTCACGTTAGTCGCCATATTGCTCAAAGAATAACATCCGGTTTTGCTGGAGCTTGGTGAATAGCCTTCAAAATAAAGGTTTGTATAAAAAGGAGGTACAAGAAGTGGTTTATTTCAATGGTAAACATTCTTCAATTCCTAAAAACGTCTTGCTCAAACAACTTTGATATAAATATATTTAAATAAATAAAATATATATAAATATATATTAGATATAAAAAATTGTCTTTAATGGATAGTTTTAGTTTACCCGGCCATAGCCAGACTAATAACCTATATGTGGTTGGGAGATTTTTATTATTAAAGGCCAGTTATTACATGGATTGGGATACTATGCATCCTGATAAAATTCCTTTGTCTTTTGGAATTAAAATACCCCGACTCTAGACTCCATCTGGGACTTGGAAACAAAACAAGACACTCTTGCTGTTTTTTCATGTTGGTTTTTGGCACTTTACTAATGTGCCAAAAACACTAATGTGCATGTTTTTGATTCTTCTCCTCAGACGTCCAGCAGCTGTCGGTGGTTAAAGCAGAGGTTCCCCCTGAGCAGCAGGGTTGGAGCTCCAGTCTGGGCTCTGGTCCCCATGGTGACAAGTCGAGCTGGGGGTACAGTGAGGTGGATAGAGGTGGAGGATCTGAGGGAGCGGGAGGGGACGGCGATGTGAAGGAGTTCAGTTAGGTATGGAGGAGCAAGGTTATGGACGGCTTTGAAAGTATGCAGAAAGATTTTAAATTATATTCTGAATTGAACTGGAAGCCAATGGAGCTGCTGGAGGACAGGGGTTATATGATGAAAAGGGGGTTCTGGTGACGACACGAGCTGCTGAGTTCTGAAGAAGTTGAAGTTTATGGAAAGAGGCCAAATAGTTACAGTAGTCAAGGCGGGAGGTGACGAGGCTGTGGATAAGGATGGAGGCAGTGTGAGTGGTAAGGGACGGACGGAGGTGGTTAATGTTGCGTAGGTGGAAGTATGCAGACCGGCAGATATTATTTATGTGTGACTGAAAGGATAAGGAGGAGTCGAGGATGACGCCCAGACTCTTGTCCTGAGGGGAAGGGGAGACCAAGGAGTTGTCAAGTGGTAGAGTGAAACTGTTGATGAAAAAATGCCAGTACTTTATCAAAAAATGTTATCACTCTTTGTCATTTTTCTTTGGCATTGTTGATTTGACTAGTGAGTAGGTTTAGGTCTGTGTGAATATGGGCCCCACATTTTGAGGGGAGGTTTAGGAAGGTTCCAACAGCTATCTTTTATGTGAGCTGATTGCTCACACGTTGACTATTCACATTGGTGTTTTAAAAAAGGCAGTGATTTTAGCTTTGATTTACTCATCAGCTCTTTTTTTAAGTGATTTTAGACGTGGAACGAGCCATCTTTTATTTCCCGTGGAGGTCCAAGTGGGAACGAGTGCAAAGAAGAGTGATGAAGAAGCCAAAAGAGAAAAGAGGGAAAGGAGTGTTATTGTTTTTAGGAAGCAGATTTACAGCTATACACTTTGCAAATCAGTGTCTCACCCTGGCCGCCATCAAAGATGCCATTTGGACCTCAAGAAATTTGCTGGTCAAAAACAAGTCTTTGCAAGTCTTTGATCTTGGACAGTTACCTTCCAATCTAAAACTGTATATCCTATTGTCTCTGGAACAACAGTTGGCAGTTGGAGGAGTAATGGCTCTTTACAGTGAATATGCAAAAGAAGATGTTCACAAGTTCAGCCCAGGTAAATGCTCAGCCCATATTCACACAGACCTAAACCTACTTACTTAATGCTGGTTACAATATTCTAAAATCACTGCCAGAGAAAAATGACAAAGTGTGATAACATTTTTTAATAAAGTATATGGCTTTTTCCTTGCAAAGGTTTTTTTCCCAATAACATTTACAAGCATACCGTTAGTTACGGTGCCTGTGTTTGTCACAATGTGGAGAGCTGATACTTGCAGGTAGTGTGGCCGAGCGGTCTAAGGCGCTGGATTAAGGCTCCAGTCTCTCTGGAGGCGTGGGTTCAAATCCCACCACTGCCATTTGCAAATATAACATAGCTGGAAGCCAACCAACGTGATCTCTTACAGCTGTGTCATTTGGGCTGAACTTGGTGAAGTAACTAGAATCATCCATCACCTAGCTGAGATTGTTCCTTGTTAACCTGAGGTTCAACAATTGGTGAAACCTTCCTTTCCAGCACTTTGGAGTAGAAAATCAACAAATAATTGCGATAGTTAATCTTGATCTCTAATTGTCGTTATCATTTCGGCCATAATCATGCAGCTCAAAGAGATTTTATCAAACCAGATTGGGCAAGTAACCTTTCTGCTGACTTCTTGTAAAAAAAGCAACTAACACAACTCAAAGAAAGCTACTGCGATGGCTGGGAATCGAACCAAGGTCAACAGCTTGGAAGGCAGCTTTGCTCACCACTATACCACCATCACTGGGCAGCACTTTTTCACTTCACATCTTGTAATACATTTCGGTATGGTTCAAATCTGGCTCGAAGGAGAAGTTTTTTTCCAGAGTTTCCCTTCACGGATCAATCAAGAGACGGACAGGCGACCCAAAAACCTAATACTTCTTGCTGCGACATAACATGAAACAAAAAAAAGAGGTGGGGTAGATATGAGCGCAGAAATCCTTTTACGACAGGCTTTACGTGAGATTCATGAAACGTTCGTATCACACCAATCAGAGAGTAAGAATGATCGTACATTGATAAATGCAGCGGCTGGAAAGCGACTTGATTTTGCCACTAAGAAGTGATAGTAGTATTGTGATGAATTTGCCTCGCGCGTGACAATCTTTTCCATCATATTCAATAACTAAACCAGATTATTCAATCCATTCCTCTACTTATATGCAAAGTAGTCTCATCAAGGACCTAAAGCACCCGAAGTAAGAATCATAAACCTAGACCAATGAACAAGGAGAGTCACGTCCTGCTCATTGTTCCTCATATCTTTTCCCAGTTTTTTTCTATTGCGTGCAGTTGAAGCAGGATATGAAAATTGCCAACATGCTGTACTACAATTGTGCTGGCTCCTAATCTGGGTTAATTTAACAATAAACTGGATTTAAAGTACAGATTTGGGTTGGAACAGCACCTTGCTTCAGGGCTCGTCCGGGAGTTGAACCCGGGACCTCTCGCACCCGAAGCGAGAATCATACCCCTAGACCAAGGAGCCACGTAAATATAACTTATTAGCAATTTCCCATCAAGTAAATGTGACCAGTCAGTGACTCGAAAGCCAACTGTTAAGAAGTTTGTTTGGCATGAAGTGTTTTTATGGCTCCACTGCCAGATTGAGCTTTCTGATTATATTGGACTAAAGACTACTTTTGAAGCAAAACATTTTACCAACATTGGAACTTGAATTTTTTGGTCAAAAGTGACAGCAGATAAGCCTAGTTTCCACCATCTATTGGACGACAGACTACTTTTGTCAAAATTAGAAATTGAATATTGGTAAAAAAGAAATGCAGTTTGAAAGAGGAAATGCAGCTTGGATTTGTCACTGACTTGAAAGACTATGGTCAGGTAGATTGGCATGGGGTCTTTTCATGGCTCCACTGCCTGATTCAGCTTTCCGATCTCATTTGACAACAGGAAGAATTTGATACAAAATATTTTTACCAAAACAAAGACTTGATTTTGTCAGTAAAAAGTGATAGTATAATATAACAGCTCTCCACATGACACACACAGGGACCGTGACTAACACTACGTTTATTAATATCACCAGACATAAGGCCATGTGGGTTATCTTTGGGCTGCTCTATGTTCTTCTGCAGAAGGATAAATCCCAGAGTTGGCTCACTCCAGGTTATCTAAGTGACAAACATCCCTGGGTGGACTTGAACCACCATCCTTTCAGTTTACAGCCGACTGCGCTGACCTATTGCGCCACAGAGACTGCGCCTGTCTGATGTTTTATGAGCGGGAACTTGATCTTTAAGCCACAAGCATTTGCTTTATGGCCTTTTGAGGTTGAGCTGCACATGTATGCTTATCAGGCTATTTCCTGTTACTCAGAAATTGGGGAAGCTGACTCATGTGGAAATGGAGAAGCTGAACGTGCATTGTATTGTTCTTACATGTCAATTGGATTCTGACTTTCAATTCAAATATTTGGCATCCAAGTTTCAGAACTGATGATGTATCAGTCATTTTGCTGGTGGTTTCTTGGTCACAGCAACAAGCTTGATCATTGACATACAGTTGCACGCCACGTATCACAAACTGTTGGGTGGGGCCTTATATGTTCGCTTGTATTACATCAAGTGACCTGCATACCAATGACAGCAAAGATTAATATGTACATGGCTTGCAGAACTGTACCTTCTAATAGACATAAGACCACTTGGGTTATCTTGGGGCTGCTCTATGGTCTTCTGCAGAAGTGTAAAGACCAGATTTGTCTCTCTCCAGGTTATTTAAGCAACAATCGTCCCTGGGTGGACTTGAACCACCATCCTTTCGGTTAACAGCCGACTGCGCTGACCTATTGCGCCACAGAGACTGCGCCTGTCTGAGGGTTTGTGAGTGGGAGCTCGATCTTTAAGCCACAAGCATTTGCTTTGGGCTGTCTGTTAAAACATGAACAGAGACAACTTCTCTTTGTTGAAGCATTATTACAATCAAGCATCAGGATATACATGGGGGGGGGGGGGGGGGGGGCTCTGCCATGGCTGTGTGTGGTAATAAAAGAAATACATAACATTGTAAAGGCTACCATACACAAGGCATAGGAATCATATATGCTAGTAAATAATAACAATAAACCCAATATCAATTACATTATCTTAATGAGCAAGGACATTTAACAATGGCCATTATATCGAATCAGGCAGGTATAAGCTAGCTAACAGGTGTAACCTAGGTAACAGGTGAAGAACACAAACAAGCTAACTTTTAAATTTGCCAGAACTAAAGACCAATACAACAACAGGCTTAAATGAACTGACAACATCAGTTCTAGGACTTACAGTTCTAAAAGACGCACACAATCTCAGTTGATTATCCTCCGGACAACTAGTCTCTTGCTCTTTTCTCTCACAATCACACCTGATATACGACTTTTAGTACAAAACTAAAGTAACAAGCCAATTTCGTAAAATGTAAGGAGTAGAAAGTGCAAATTGTAGTAGACTGCCTCAGTCTGTGGATCCTTATGGAGGAAGCTTGATTGATTGATATACCGCCTTATTTGTACCATAACAGAGATCTAATATTGTATTAAACCAGGTTGGGCAAGTAACCTTTCTGGTTACTTCTTGACAAATAGAGTAAGTAACATCACTCAACGAAAACTACTGCAAAGGCTGGGAATCAAACCCAGGTCAAGTGCTTGGAAGGCAGTTACCTAAAGCACCCTAAGTAAGTAAAAGGATTAATAAAGATAAGTCTTAGTCAATCTCAGAAAACAGTTTTAAAAAACTGAAAATCTTCAGGGGATGTAGCTCAGTGGTAGAGAGCATGCTTTACATGTATGAGTACCTGGCATCTCCAGCAGGTATTATGGTAGAGTCTTTAAAAGAGCTGCAGAAGATATTACCTCCTGTAGTAATCTGGCTGGTAGGGTTATAGAACGTAGTGGTAGACTAAGACCTCCTGTTACACAAACTAAGCGGTGTGCTCTTTCTTTTATACCTCAGACTATCAGACAGCACAACAAGCACTTTAAATGTACATGTTTAGTCTCTATTTTACTGTATTTATGTACTTAAACTGCAGTATGTTTTTAGTATTATGCTCCAGTTTTTAGAGGTGTTACAGCAAGTATGAGCACTGTAGTTTCCATTTTTATAGATGAAAACTGGACATCTTATTAGGTTTACTCTTCAGCAGATGGAAACCTTACATCCCAGACACTTGCTTTGCTAAACAGCCACAGACTGGAAATAGACTCAGTGCTCATACAAATGATGAGATTTAGCAGAGGATGGTTTCAATCCATCGACCTCTGGGTTATGGCCAGCACGCTTCCGCTGCGCCAAAGCTGGGGAACAATAGTCTGTAAGGGGGGGGGGAAGAAGAGGAAAAAGGGGAAGAGGGAGGGAAGAAGGAAAAAAGAGGAAAAGGAGAGGAAAAAGGAGGAAAAAAGAAGAAATGAGAGACCAGATGAGAAAGATGCTAAATTACACACATAGTGTAAGAGTTTTATAGTTTCTATAAGTCAGATTTTAATTTAATTGCTGAAATTGGAATGTTTCTGGGAAATAAGGGAGTTTAACGTAGATTCAAAGGTCACAGGTTCGATCCCCACCTAGCACCAGATCTTAGGTTTGATCCCCACCTAGCACCAGTCTTAGGTTCGATCCCCACCTAGCACCAGATCTTAGGTTCGATCCCCACTAGCACCAGATCTTAGGTTCGATCCCCACCTAAGACCAGATCTTAGGTTCGATCCCCACCTAGCACCAGATCTTAGGTTCGATCACCACCTAGCACCAGATCTTAGGTTCCATCCCCACCTAGCACCAGATCTTAGGTTTGATCCCCACTAGCACCAGATCTTAGGTTTGATCCCCACCTAGCACCAGATCTTAGGTTCGATCCCCACCTAGCACCAGATCTTAGGTTCGATCCCCACCTAGCACCAGATCTTAGGTTCGATCACACCTAGCACCAGATCTTAGGTTTGATCCCCACCTAGCACCAGATCTTAGGTTTGATCACCACCTAGTGCCAGAAGATCCAATTCCACTGTCCACAACTTTATTGTTCTACTAAACAAAGTTTTGGAGGAATGAGATATTAGTAAGGTTGGGAAACAATTTAAACAAATCATTTATAACGTTTAGATTGACTTTTGAACAATATATCTGATTTTAGAACTGCATACATTTAGTAATCGTGCTATATTTGGTCAATATTAAAAGTTAGTCTTTATAACAATTGTTTAGTAATAAATAATTTTCTTTTCTTTAAACAATGTATGACAGGTAAAACCAAGCATTTTTACTTCTCTTTTCTCTAAAAGCTAGTATGTCTTACAGTAATCATTGCAGGGAAGTAGGGTGTATAAGGCAAGTCATATGCTCAGCAGTGTGTACACTAGAATTTGGAATAATATTGAAATGAAGCCAATTAATATAATACATGCCAACTTTATTACATTATTGATCCCAACAAAACAATATGTCTTTAGGTAATGAATAATATTGTTTAGCACAAGAAATGACTGACTATACAAAGGTTTTTACGCCAGGGAGGAAAATAAGAGAATCAACAAACTAATTCTGTACAAAGAGTAAAACACACATAACATATAAACCACAATACATCATAGTATTGTATGCATAGTACAATCTAACTATTTATATTTTCTACCGCGATGAGTCGTCTTCTCTTGCGATTGCGGCAAAGCTGCAAAAATGCGTTTGGATTGGTAGGAAATGGAGATGGGCGTTGCCAAGAGGAGGCGCTTTTTTGATTGGCAAGAAATGGATATGAAGTCTCTCGTGATTGGCAGAAAATGGAAGGGAGCTTTGGGTTTGATTGGTAAGAAAAGGAGATGAGAAAGTGGACAACTACGTTCCGGGTGGCGCCACTCTGCTGTGGTAATCTGAGTCAACCAAGGTTCTAACAGCTTACGGGTTGTAAAGTTAAACATTTGGTAGACCTTGCAACTATCTTTAATGTGAGCTTCCTGATTACTCACACATTGAATATTGACATGTAACACTTGTGATTGGCTGGTGTTTTAAAAACAGGGCTTTGTGAGTGCAGATATAGACATCGGTAAAGAGTCTACCAAGTTGCCTCTTATCATTTTAGTTTGGACACCCAGTGAGGCTTACCGTGATGGTTTGGACTGGGTCGACTAGGGTTTTCTGCTGCTCTCGAGCAGACGGCTGTACTCACTCTGGTTTCTCTTCATAACACACAAGTCTTTCACCTTTTACTAAAGACTTCCTTGGAGGGGAACGCCGATGAATTGAAACTATTTTTGGTGGGCTTTGGTGTTAGGCTGAGCCTTTTGTACTTGTGAAAAATAAATATGCTGTCCTTAACTAGACTCAGATTATTAACAGCAGCTAAATAATAGAAGCAAGACCCTTGCCCATTTTCATGGGCCGTGGACAGCGACTGAGACGACAGGACTCCCCCTGACTGAAAAATGGCTAGAATCTCTTTCCTGGGGGGGATACTTGTCAACTGATCTACGAGTTTATGTGAATGTTTTTGTTTCCCTTCATGGAACATTGTATTAGCTCCCTTCGATAGCTCAGTTGGTAGAGAGGAGGACTATAGAGGCATAAAGTGGAAATCCTTAGGTTGCTGGTTCAAATCCGGCTCAAAGGAGCAGTCTTTTCCAGAGTTTTCCTTCGGGGTTCTATAAAGTATTTCTGATTCTGATGTAGAGATGGACAGGCGACCCAAAAGCATAATACTTCTTGCCGAGACAAAAAAAAGAGGTGGGGGAGGTAGAGTTAAAGAACCTTTTTTCAAGACACCCACATTTTGTCCCTCAATATGGCAGAAATCCCGCAAACAGCTATTTTGCATGAGTGTTTATCTGTGTGGATTTTAAAATCTGTCAACCCCGTCTGGCCCGTATTGGATGGAATGATGTCAATTGCTCTTTTTATCTGTTATACATAACAACCTGGATGCAACAAAGAACCCTTTTCTCCTGTTTTGTACACGACCCATGGTTTTACAAAACAAACGATGACTTTTACCAAAACCCTTTAGTTAAATCACAGTCAGTAACTTTACATGTGTTGACAATGAAGATGCTCACAAAACACTGTACTTTCAATTGTGTTTCTCGTGCACATTCATGTCCTCTTAAATACAAAAAACTGCTATGTTCTTTATTCCCAATATCATGTCTTAGATGTTAGTTCCAAATGAAAACAATTGTGGTCAGAAGTGGGATTTGAACCCACGCCTCCAGTGGAGTCTGCAACCTGAACGCAGCGCCTTGGACCAGTAGGACCTGTCTCTGGGTCCTGAACATTGGGTCAACAATTTGCAATTATCTTTAAAGTTATGATATATAACTTCTATAACAAAGGTTTGGACACAGTGACCACTTACTTCATTTTGTAGTTCAGGAGATTGTTTTTTCCACAGGTGGCAGTTTCAGAAGCCTGGGTAGCTCAGTCGGTAGAGCATCAGACTTTTAATCTGAGGGTCCAGGGTTCAAGTCCCTGTGTGGGTGTAAGTTGCACATTTTTGCATGCCTGAACACTTCAGACACTGTCATATCATGTGTGTCCATGCACATTTCTTTAAAAAGAATTGTGGCTGTTTTTCAAGCAGGTTATGTATCATAACAATGTTGCTGGTAAGTCTAAATGAACAACGGCCAACCTACATCCATCTGCTAGCACCCAAACTCTGTACTCATCTCCCTGCTTGGATAGAAGGTCATCTGGTGCATTTTTCCTCTCATGAGGGCTAAGTGGTTGTGGTCTGCTGCATTCCCCAACCTGTGTGTGTCTTCCCTTTCTTCTGTGTGTCTTGTCTGTCTTGCCGTGAGGGCGTTCCAGGGGATCTAGAGGCGTGGCTTTCCATCTACGTTCCGTCATCCACTCAGCTGTTCCTCATCACTCATCACCCACTGCAATACATAAACCCGGGCTGACCGCCTCTTCAGGGCCAGATCATTACATGCACTACTGTGGTAACTTGGCTCCTAGTCATTTGCGTTCGTGTTGTTGTATTCTAGTACTTTGTTTTTGTTCTTTAGGGGTATGATTCTCGCTTTGGGTGCGAGAGGTCCCGGGTTCAACTCCTGGACAAGCCCTGAAGGCAGAAGCTGTTACTTTCCTAATCTGAAATTTAAAATCAAGTTTAACGTTAAATTAACCCAGATTAGGAACAATTAAAAATTGTATTAGAGCATGATGGCAGTTTTTCATGTCCTGCTTCAACTGCACGCAACAGAAAAAACCTGGGAAAAAATATGAGAACAATGAGCAGGACATGGCTCTCCTTTTTCATACATCGCGTCTCTGCCTGTCAGATATTTTTATTTTTATTTTCTAATTTATTCAATCTATTTGATCCAGTAGAACACAGTCCCCCCCGCCTCGATCAACCCATATCAATTGCATGCTTAAAATAACATACCGGTTAAAGCCCCGCCCATTTCAAAACAATCTGACCCACTTCTGGATTAAATCCTGTCCACTTCCGGGTTAGGCCCCGCCCAGTCCGAGTACGGATACAGATACAGATACAGATAATGCTGTACTTGCTCATCCCTACCAGGTACTTTAAGATCAGAGGGTAAGGTCTTCAATCTTATGAGGTATGATCCCAGGTATGAAAGGAGAAAGGAGGGAAAGGAGTGTTATGTTTTTATGGAGCAGATTTCCAGCTATACAAATAACAGCAGCCACGGCCCCATCCAGAAATCCTAAAACTGCAGCTATGGCACGGTCTGGATGGGGCCGTGGCTGCTGTTATGTGTATAGCTGGAAATCTGCTCCCTAAAAACAATAACAGGTCCGCACTCCTTACCCTCCTTTCTCCTTTGACTTCTTCATCCCTATTACTTTCACTTGTTCCCACATGGACCTCCACAGGAAATAAAAGATGGCTCGTTCCTGGTCTAAAATCTCTTTCTGGGTGGGATAAAAACAGAGCTGATGAGTAAAAGCAAAGGTAAGCAAAAGCAAGTACAAAAGGCTCGGCCAAACAGCAAAACCCACCAAAAATAGTTTCAACTCATCAGCGGTCCCCTCCAAGGAAGTCTTTAGTAAAAGGCAAAAGACTTGTGTGTTATAAAGAGAAACCAAAGTGAGTACAGCCGCCTGCTCGAGAGCAGCAGAAAACCCTAGTGGACCCAGTCCAAACCATCACGGTAAGCCTCACTGGGTGTCCAAACTAAAATGATAAGAGGCAACTTGGTAGACTCCTTACTGATGTTTACATCTGTACTCACAATGCCCTTTTTTAAAACGCCAGTCTTGTGAATAATCAATGGTTGAGTTCACATAAAAGATAGTTGCAAGGTCTACCAAATGTTTAACTTTACAACCTGTAAACTGTTGGAACCTTGGTCCTTCCCTCAAAATTTTTAATTACAGATTTTCCAGTCCCCGGCCTTAAAAAGCAGAGCAGAGTGGCGCAGCGGGAGGGTGCTGGGCCCATAACCCAGAGGTCGATGGATCAAAACCATCTTCTGCTAAATTGCTAATTGTGTCAACATGAGTCTATGACCAGACTGTTGATGTTTAACAAAGCAAGTGTCTGAAAGGTACACCTTCAGTGGCATGTCAAGTTTATTTAATCCCTGGAAATAACAGTAACACAATAACAAGCAACTGGAACAAAATATACTACACGACATTACTATACAAAAATACGGTACAATAAAAACTGTAAAATATGTACATCTAAAGTGCTTGTGTGCTGTCTGGCTTCAAAACTGTAAATAGAACTGCGGTGGC
>NW_022603136.1:0-54284 GCF_008692095.1 Etheostoma spectabile
AGGGTCAGCAAAACTCCCCCAACAAGTAGCACTTACTGCATACATGACTCAAGTCAGTGCTTGTGGTTTGGGTAGTTTTGCTGTCCGATGATTCAGTTTACTAGTGTTGGGAAGAATGTGAAATAGACTGTCTCTGCATTTGTTCATGATATGCTGATGATGAACTCACTACCAAGACAACCCCAAAGAGAAGCACTTATGAACACAACAATCATCAGTGTCTCCATTTGAGATGATCTGAATATGATTACAATGACATCCATCTTCAGTTAGTCTGTAGCATTGTCATGTTCAACTGCCCCAACAAGTAGCACTTACTGAATTCAACAGTCAAGTCAATGCTAAAGTTAGAGTATAGGAATGACTTAGAACAACATTCAGCATTGTTCAACCAGTAAACAAGGAGAATATCCTTTTAAACATTTCTTATGGAGGAAATCCTGGACTTTAGAGGTCAGCAAAACTACCCCAACAAGTAGCACTTACTATACATGACTCAAGTCAGGCTTGTGTTTGGGTAGTTCTGGTGCCAGATGAATGCATGTTACGAGTGTTGGGAAGTATTGTGAAATAGCCTGTCTCTGCATTTGTTCAGATATATGACAGGTGATGAACTCACTACCAAGACAACCCCAAAGAGAAGCACTTATGAACCCATTAATCAATGGTGTCTCCATTTGAGATGATCTGAATGTGATTACAATGACATCCATCTTCATTTACAGTCTGAAGCATTGTCATGTTCAACTGCCCCAAAAGTAGCACTTACTGAATTCAACAGTCAAGTCAATGCTAAAGTTAGAGTAATAAGAATGAATTACCCAAAACAAGCATTTATCCAGAGACACAATCTAGAATGAATTATAACACATTTTAGCATTGTCCAACTAGTAATACAACGTAAAATAGCTGTTACTGTAAGTCTTTAGATAAATACTGGGAATGAGTTGTCAGAAAAACAACCCATAGATTAGCACTAACCAAAATCAATCCAATGCCAAAACTCGAGTTAGACCAAAGTCAAAGTCTTACAGTAAGCAAACTTTGTTGCTCATGATCTTCTCCATAGTCCCGATGTTTTTCTGGCATCTTCTGGTAGGATATAGAAGCAGTGGAAGTGGTTCCTTACACAGATTTGCCATCTTAAATACTGAATGCAGTCATTTCCACTCAACTCCACCTTCTTTTTGATCAAGTTTCAGTGTGTTGTCTATTGTAAGGAAGGAATGGCTTCATGAATAGACAACCATCATCCCAATGTATGCCATTACCAGTCTATGAGTGGTCCATAACTTTCTTTGGGGCAACTCCTTTTTCCTCCAGATAGAGCTCATTCAGCAATAGAAAGTACCAGTTAGTGCTAAATATCTATTCCAAAACCCCCATTCTTTTATTTATTTAGCTAGCGGTGGGACAACTGGTGAAATGTACGTTCTGCATGTGTTAGTGGTGATGATAACTCACTACCAAGACAACCCCAAAGAGAAGCACTTATGAACCATTAATCATCAGTGTCTCCATTTGAGATGATCTGAAAGTGATGACAATGACATCCATCTTCATTTACACTCTGTAGCATTGTCATGTTCAACTGCCCCAACAAGTAGCACTTACTGAATTCAACAGTCAAGTCAATACTAAAGTTAGGGTAATAGTAAAACATTTTAGCATTGTTCAACCAGTAACCAGGAAGAATATCCTTTTACAACTTTCTTCTTGGAGGAAATCCTGGACTTCAGAGGTCAGCAAAACTACCACAACAAGTAGCACTTACTGCATACAAAACTCAAGTCAGTGCTTGTGTTGGGTAGTTCTGGTGCCAGATGAATGCATTTACTAGTGTTGGGAAGAATTGTGAAATAGCCTGTCTCTGCATTTGTTCAGAGATATGTCTGATGATGAACTCACAACCAAGACAACCCAAAGAGAAGCACTTATGAACACAATAATCATCAGTGTCTCCATTTGAGGTGATCTGAATGTGATTACAATGACATCCATCTAAAGTTAGTATTTAGCATTGTCATATTCAACTGCCCCAACAAGTAGCACTTACTGAATTCAACAGTCAAGTCAATACTAAAGTTAGGGTAATATTAATAACATTTTAGCATTGTTCAACCAGTAACCAGGAAGAATATCCTTTTACAACTATCTTCTGGAGGCAATCCTAGAATTCAGAGGTCAGCAAAACTACCCCAACAAGTAGCACTTATTGCATACATGACTCAAGTCAGTGCTTGTGTTTGGGTAGTTTTTCGGTCAGATGATTCATTTTACTAGTGTTGGGAAGAATTGTGAAATAGACTGTCTCTGCATTTTTTCAGTGATATGTCTGATGATGAACTCACAACCAAGACAACCCAAAGAGAAGCACTTATGAACACAATAATCATCAGTGTCTCCATTTGAGGTGATCTGAATGTAATTACAATGACATCCATCTTCAGTTAGTCTGTAGCATTGTCATGTTCAACTACCCCAACAAGTAGCACTTACTGAATTAAACAGTCAAGTCAATGCTAAAGTTAGAGTAATAGGAATGACTTAGAAAAAAGTCAGCATTGTTTAACCAGTAACCAGGGAGAATATCCCTTTTAAACATTTAATATGGAGGAAATCCTGGACTTTAGAGGTCAGCAAAACTACCCCAACAAGTAGCACTTACTGCATACACAACTCAAGTCAGTGCTTGTGTTGGGTAGTTCTGGGCAGATAAATGCATGTTACGAGTGTTGGGAAGAATTGTGAAATAGCCTGTCTTTGCATTTTTTAAGAGATATGTCTGATGATGAGCTCACTACCAAGACAACCCCAAAGAGAAGCACTTATGAACACAACAATCATCAGTGTCTCCATTTGAGGTGATCTGAATGTGATTATAATGACATCCATCTTCATTTACAGTCTGTAGAATTGTCATGTTCAACTGCCCCAACAAGTAGCACTTACTGAATTCAACAGTCAAGTCAATGCTAAAGTTAGGGTAATTGGAATGACTTAGAAAACATTTCAGCATTGTTCAACCAGTAACCAAGGAGAATATCCCTTTTAAACATTTATTTATGGAGGAAATCCTGGACTTCATAGGTCAGCAAAACTACCCCAACAAGTAGCACTTACTGCATACATAACTCAAGTCAGTGCTTGTGTTTGGGTAGTTCCGCTGCCAGATAAATGCATGTTACAGTGTTGGGAAGAATTGTGAAATAGCCTGCATTTGTTCAGAGATATGTGATAATAAATCACTACCAGACAACCCCAAAGAGAAGCACTTATGAACACATTAATCATCAGTGTCTCCATTTGAGATGATCTGAATGTGATTACAATGACATCCATCTTCAGTTAGTCTGTAGCATTGTCATGTTCAACTACCCCAACATGTAGCACTTACTGATTCAACAGTCAAGTCAATGCTAAAGTTAGGGTAATAGGAATGACTTACCAAAACAATCATTTACCCAGAGACACAATCTAGAATGAATTATAACAGATTTAAGCATTGTCCAACTAGTAATACAACGTAAAAAGCTGTTACTGTTAAGTCTTTAGATAAAATACTGGGAATCAGTTCTCAGAAAAACAACCCCATAGATTAGCACTAACTAAAATCAATCCAATGCCAAGGTTGAGTTAGACCAACGTCAAAGTCTTACAGTAAGCAACCTTCTTTGCTCATGATCTTCTCCATAGTCCCGATGTTTCTTCTGGCATCTTCTGTGCTGTGGAAGTGGTTCCTTACACATATGTGGCATCTTAAATACTGAATGCAGCCATTTCCACTCAACCCCACCTTCTTTTGATCAAGTTTCAGTGGTCTGTCTATTGTAAGTAATAAATGGCTTCATGAATAGACAACCATCACCCCTATGTATGCCATTAACAGTCTATGAGTGGTCAATTAGAGTCCAATAACTTTCTTGGGGCAACTCCTTTTCCTCCAGATAGAGCTCATTCAGCATTAGAAAGTACCAGTTAGTGCTGATATCTATTCCAAAACTCCCATCTTTTATTTATTAGCTAGCGGTGGACAACAGCTGAAATGTACTTGCTCTGCTTGTTAGTGTCTGATGATGAACTCACTACCAAAAGACAACCCCAAAGAGAAGCATTTATGAACCAAATAATCATCAGTGTCTCCATTTGAGATGATCTGAATGTGATTACAATAACATCCATCTTCAGTTAGTCTGTAGCATTGTCATGTTCAACTGCCCCAACAAGTAGCACTTACTGAATTCAACAGTCAAGTCAATGCTAAAGTTAGGGTAATAGGAATGACTTAGAAAACATTTCAGCATTGTTCAACCAGTAACCAAGGAGAATATCCCTTAAACATTTATTTATGGAGGAAATCCTGGACTTCAGAGGTCAGCAAAACTACCCCAACAAGTAGCACTTACTGCATACACAACTCAAGTCAGTGCTTGTGTTTGGGTAGTTCTGGTGCCAGATGAATGCATTTTACTAGTGTTGGGAAGAATTGTGAATTAGACTGTCTCTGCATTTGTTCAGAGATATGTCTGATGATAAACTACTACAAAGACAACCCCAAAGAGAAGCACTTATGAACACAATAATCATCAGTGTCTCCATTTGAGGTGATCTGAATGTGATTACAATGACATTGATCTTCATTTACAGTCTGTAGCATTGTCATGTTCAACTGCCCCAACAAGTAGCACTTACTGAATTCAACAGTCAAGTCAATACTAAAGTTAGGGTAATAGTAATAAATTTTAGCATTGTCCAACCAGTAACCAGAGAATATCCTTTTAAAACTTTCTTTCTGGAGGAAATCCTGGACTTTAGAGGTCAGCAAACTACCCCAACAAGTAGCACTTACTGCATACATGACTCAAGTCAGTGCTTGTGTTTGGGTAGTTCTGGTGCCAGATGAATGCATTTTACTAGTGTTGGGAAGAATTGTGAAATAGCCTGTCTCTGCATTTGTTCAGAGATATGTCTGATGATGAACTCACTACCAAGACAACCCCAAAGAGAAGCACTTATGAACACAATAATCATTAGTGTCTCCATTTGAGGTGATCTGAATGTGATTGCAATGACATCCATCTTCAATTAGTATTTAGCATTGTCATGTTCAAATGCCCCAACAAGTAGCACTTACTGAATTCAATAGTCAAGTCAATGCTAAAGGTAGAGTAATAAGAATGACTTACCAAACAATCATTTACCCAGAGACACAATCTAGAATGAATTATAACAGATTTTAGCATTGTCCAACTAGTAATACAACGTAAAATAGCTGTTACTGTTAAGTCTTTAGATAAAATACTGGGATTCAGTTGTCAGAAAACAAACCCATAGATTAGCACTAACTAAAATCAATCCAATGCCAATGCTTGAGTTAGACCAATGTCAAAGCCTTACAGTAAGCAACCTTCTTTGCTCATGATCTTCTCCATAGTCCCGATGTTTCTTCTGGCATCTTCTGTGTTGTGGAAGTGGTTCCTTACACAGATGTGCCATTTTAAATACTGAATGAAGCCATTTTCACTCAACCCCACCTTCTTTTTGATCAAGTTTCAGTGGTCTTGTCTATTGTAAGTAAGGAATGGCTTCATGAATTGACAACCATCATCCCAATGTATGCCACTAACAGTCTATGAGTGGTCAATTAGAGTCCAATAACTTTCTTTGGGGCAACTCCTTTTTCCACCAGAGAGAGCTCATTCAGCATTAGAAAGTACCAGTTAGTGCTAAGTATCTATTCCAAAACCCCAATTGTTTTATTTATTTAGCTAGCGGTGGGACAACTGGTGAAATGTACTTGCTCTGCATGTGTTAGTGTCTGATGATCAGAGATGGCAAAAGTACTCACTTTCCGTACTTAAGTAGAAGTACAGATACTTGTGTAAAAAAATACTCCGGTAAAAGTGGAAGTACTGATTAAACTTCTTTACTCAAGTAAAAGTAACAAAGTACAGGCTTGGAAATTTACTTAAAGTATAAAAGTAAAAGTAGCCTTGCGAAAGCTTCCTGGAGCACTCAAATGTTACTAGAGAGACGCTGAGGAACTTCCGTGGACATGGAGGACATGTCTTTATATGGCAAAGGCTACATTTTAAATGGATGTCTGCCAATAGGCCTAAAACATAACATATATGATTATTATGACAGAGACTGGGACTCCAGGTTAATAAGATTCTGACTTATTAGCAAGATATGAATTCAGTTGTGATTCTGTGAGAATTCACAGATCCAGTTTCTATTTTTAATCTTTCCCCCTAACATTTAAATTAATCTACATGTAGGTGTGTGCTCAAATATGGCTTCTGGAAATAAAATAAAGGATTAAAATATGAATGACTAAACAGACATTAATGAAGAAGTTCTCCAGCACATTGGCCAGGAGTCCTTCTTGATGCCTACTGTCTCAAACATCTCTGTCAGATAAGGTCGAGGATGATGGGAATGTCTTGCTGTTTTCTTCATTATCAATCATGTCGCCCTCCATACTACTATGTGCTAACGTTAACACCATCCATACTACTATGTGCTAACGTTAACACCATCCATACTACTATGTGCTAACGTTAACACCATCCATGCTACTATGTGCTAACGTTAGCGCCATCAAGGCACAATGATTTGCTGTGAATTAATGCAGAATGCTGAATCTGTTGAGTTGTCTTAGTCGTGCGTCAAATGCAACGTACAGTAGATGTATTCCCATCCATTTAGATTGAATATGGTATTGATGACGTAAACAATAATAAGGATAACTCAAGTGAAATTATGTGAAAGTTGAGAACTAGATTAGGACTGGATTAAAGGTGAATCTGGTGTCCAGCTTGGCCCCAGGTGTGTCTGTTAAAACACAGACGGAGACAACTTCTCTCTAGCTAAGTTTCTATCCACTTCTCATTTGAATTACAGAATCTGAAGTTTGGTCAAAAAAAAAAAAACCTCATGCGAATAAAGCTGGTGAAAGTGTTGATTAATATCAACGTGCAACCCAGCTAACAGGTGAAGAACACACCAAAACCACTAGCTAACTTACTTTAAATGTGAAGAACTATAGACCAGTAACAGGCTTAAGTGAACTGACAACATGAGTTATACGACTTACAGTTCTCAACGACGCACACACACAATCTCAGTTGATTTCCTCCGGACAGCTTGTCTCCTTTTCACTTCTCTCACTTTTCTCTCTCGTGTGGCGCGCGCACCCGCTCGCGGGTGTGCCGCGTGTCCGCGCTATTTTCCGACATAACCTCTTGTACAGAACGAAAGTAACGAGCCAATTTTTAAATGTAAGGAGTAGAAAGTACCGATATTTGTGTTAAAATGTAAGGAGTAGAAGTAAAAAGTCGCCACAAAAATAAGTAGTAAAGTAAAGTAAAATATCAGAAAAATCTACTTGAGTACAGTAACGAAGTATTGTACTTCGTTACTTCCATCTCTGCTGATGATGAACTCACTACCAAGACAACCCCAAAGAGAAGCACTTATGACCTAAATAATCATCCGTGTCTCCATTTGAGATGATCTGAAAGTGATTACAATGACATCCATCTTCAGTTAGTCTGTAGCATTGTCATGTTCAACTGCCCCAACAATAGGGATGAGCGAGTACAGCATTATCTGTATCTGTTTACCACATGAATTATCTGTATCCGTATCCGTACTTGGACTGGGCGGGGCCTAGCCGGAAGTGGTCAGATTCAACCCGGAAGTAGGTCGGGTTGTCTTGAAATGGGCGGGGCTTTAACCGGTTTGTTATTTTAAGCATGCAATTGATATGGGTTGATCAGAAATTGTTATATTTTTTGCTGATTTGAAAACTATTTCCGTGACAGCATCAGCATTGAGCTT
Organism: Etheostoma spectabile; assembly: GCF_008692095.1. NCBI lineage: Eukaryota > Metazoa > Chordata > Actinopteri > Perciformes > Percidae > Etheostoma > Etheostoma spectabile. The sequence goes on from NW_022603136.1 coordinate 7,846, forward strand.
CAGACCAGTGGTGTTGTCATGGTAACAAACGAACTATATAGGCCCACAGTATATAACAAGTTTTGCAACAATAAATACAACAATGTGGTTGCAATTATAAAGTAAATTGTAATGAACAAGAGTTTTCATACTCAATAATATAACTTTATTTTTTTAACTCTTAATCATTTTTTTGGGGGGGGTTCTTTTTCATTTTCACAGGTTTGTGTGAGTGTGTGTGGTTGGACTCTGTGCTCCGTCTGTACCACTGACACCAGGTGGGTGGTATTGATTCCTTTTGATCTTAAACAATTCAAGACAGCCTCACAAACGTCCTCCCCCCGTGTTTGGCCTTTTAGTGGTATCAAGTTTACATACCGGCGGAACAGCGCTATTTGTTCAATATCACCTTTGTCTTTAGATTCATCACAAGCAATTGATTGAATTGAAATTGAATTGAAATTGAGTAGGCCACAGCTGAATTGATGTCTTTAATTTGCTGTCTGGTGATGTCTTCTGCCATTTTTATGGTTCTGTCTTTGACAGTCTTTGCAGAGAGGGACATATCCCTGATTTTCTGCACAATTTCACTCTTGTTTTTAAAGTCCTTGAACAGTACATTCTGAAATCTTAATGAAAGATTCTTTTTCTATATTCTCCATCTGTAAACGGCTTCCCGTGCCTCACTAGTTCCTGAGCGGCAACAAAACTAGCATATGTACTTGAACTTCATCCACTTCTTGAAGTGATTTTTGCTCTGATCAGTCCTCTGTGTCAGTTCCAAAACAGCTTTTTTTCTCTCATCTCCAACCGGATATTTCTGAGCAAAGGCTGCGTGTTTATTCTGGAAATGTCTTGTGACATTTGACTTTTTGTTGTTAGCTAGTTTGTCATTACATTTTAGGCACACTGGTAAACCAGTCTCGTCAGCAGTGAAAGCAAATGAATCTGCCCACGTAGCATTGAACGTCCTTTTTTCATCACATTCTTTTCTTTTCTTTGAATTCTCCATAGTTGGCCTACCTGGGGTCAAAAAGTTTAAAAAAAAACACTCACTGGCGGGTGTCGCACATTGTGACGTGTATTAAGAGCGACAACAACAACAACAAAATAATAATATTTAAATATTTAACTATTTTAGAAGTTACAAGATCGCCATAATCTTCCTAGAATTACATTTGAACATGAACAAACTAAAATAAAATACATTTTAATTAACTACTCATTATTATTTTCAAAAGCTGAGGAGGAGCATCAAAGAGCCGCATGCGGTTCCTGAGCCGCGGGTTGCCGACCCTTGGTCTATGGGTATGATTCTCCCTTAGGGTGCGATAGGTCCTGGATGAGACCACTTTGCATAGTGGAAGCATGGATTGAATAATCTGGTTTATTTATTGAGTGTGATGGAAAAGAGTGTCATTGCCCCCGCAAATTCATCACGATTTTACTATCACTTTTTACTGACAAAATCAAGTGTGTGTTTTGGTAAAAAAAATTGTATCAAATGTTTCCTGTTGTCAAATGATATTGGAAAGCTGAATCGGGCAGTGGAGCCATGAAAAGACCCCATGCCAATCTACCTGACCATAGTCTGTCAAAAAACATAAAAATGTGAGGAACAAACGAGCAGGACAGGACTCTCCTTGTTCGTTGGTCTAGGTTTATGATTCTTGCTTAGGGTGCGGTAGTTCCTGGATGAGACTACTTTGCAGTGGAGGTATGGATTGAATAATGAGGAACAGGAGGTCAGCACAGGCCATGATTGAAGAATGCAGGCACATTTTATTCTGGTAAATTACAGAGATTTTTACACTGGGATGGACCTGCTAATCTTGCGATTGACAGACGACCTGCCCCAATATACAGTGCAGAACTCAGGCATTCCCACTCTCTAAAACACCACCGCCGAACGTGGGGTTCACACCCACGACCCTGAGATTAAGAGTCTCATGCTCTATCGACTGAGCTAGCCAGGCACTTCTTAACCCTTTTGTTGTCCTTCGGGTCCTGGGGATCCATGCAGTTTTACCCATAGTGTTGTCCTTCGAGTCCCCGGGACCCGTGCCGTTGTACTTTGGGTTCCAGGGAGCCGTAGCATTGTCCTTTGGGTCCCGAGGACCCTTGACGTGGTCCTTTGGCTCCCCGGGACCCATGACATTGTCGTTTGGGTCCTGGGGACCCTTGATGTTCCTTTTTGGGTCCCAGGGACCCTTGACATTGTCCTATGGGTCCCGGGGACCCTTGACATTGTCCTTCAGGTCCATAGGACCTTGGCCTTGCGGGTCCCAAGGACCTGTGGCATTGTCCTTCGGGTCCCGGGGACCCTTTACGTTGTCCTTCGGGTCCATAGGACCCTTGACATTGTCCCTCGGGTCCATAGGACCCTTGACATTGTCCCTCGGGTCCATAGGACCCTTTACATTGTCCTTCGGGTCCATAGGACCCTTGACATTGTCCTTCGGGTCCCGGGGACCCTTGACGTTGTCCTTCGGGTCCATAGGACCCGTGGCATTGGCCTTGCGGGTCCCAAGGACCCGTGGCATTGTCCTTTGGGTCTAGGGCACCCTTGACGTTGTCCTTTGGGTTCCAGGGACCCGTGGCATTGGCCTTATGGGTCCTTGGGACCCGTGGCATTGTCCTTTGGGTCCCGGGGACCCTTGACATTGTCCTTTGGGTCCTAGGGACCCGTGGCATTGTGCTTTCGGGTCACGTGGACCCGTGGCGTTGTCCTTTTGGGTCACGGGGACACGTGGCGTTGTCCTTCGGGTCCCTAAGACCCGCAACATTGTCCTTCGGGTCCCAGGGACCCGTGGCATTGTCCTTCAGGACACGGGGACCCTTGACATTGTCCTTCGGGTCCCAGGGACCCGTGGTACACTCAATCGGTCGTATTAGTTCTGCTACCCTCGCATCGTCCTGCCTTTGAGTCCCTGGGATTCTGGCCAGTGGTTTGTAGTTGTAGTAAAAACAGGAAAGGCAAAGGCGAGTGGAAAGGGAGGTTAAAAAATAAAACTAAAGGCTTGACATTAGTCTTCTAATTATTTTTATTACAGACACACACACACACACACACACAATATACACTTTAGACACATTTGTCTTCTCGTTGCTGTCATTTTTTTTCACGTCATCTTGCTTTGGACCTGTGCACTTGTTGCACGTGGCTCGGCACAGCCGGGGGAGCAGCTGCAGCATGGCCCGTTGTTTGACTCTGGAGTTGAAGCTGCATCGGATTCTCGTGAGCGGCGGTGCCGCTCGCAATGTCTCCACTGAAGCCAAGGTACAAAAAGGAGAAAACCCACGACGAACACAACGACGACAACCACCACCACCACCACCACTGTGACTGTGATGGCGACGGGTGTGCGTCACAGGAGGACCAACACATACACAACTAAAGCAGAGAAAAAGACTACTGCTGCTACGACGACAACGACAAAGATGATGGCCAAGGCCAAGTGGATGTTTAAGTTCAAGACGAAAAAGGAGAAGAAGAAGTAGAAGAAGAAGAAGAAGAAGAAGAGGGTGGACCCCTTGCATGTCCACCCTCTTCTTCTACTTTTTCTTCTTCTCCTTCTTCGTCTTGAACTTAAACATCCACTTGGCGAAGAAGAAGAAGAAGACGAAGACAAAGACAAAGAAGTACAAGTAGGAGAAGACGACGAAGAAGAAGAAGAAGAAGAAAAAGAAGAAGAAGAAGTAGAGGGTAGTGAAGAAGAGGGGCAAGAGGAGGATGAGAAAACAGTTGTGTCAAAAGATGGCAAAGTCAAATTGTCCTCGAAAACGTGTCATCCCAGTGTCCCTAGACCTCATTGCCACGCCACGTACCGGTCCCGCAACGAGACGAGGAGAGCCTGTGGCACGAGGAGAGAGGCAGGGCCCTTTTCCGCGCCACAATGCCAATCAAGCAGTTCCACGCGTACTCTAGACTGTTGCGATTCGAAGACCGCAAGTCGAGATCTGCCCGCCGAGCCTCGGACAAACTGGCGGTCGTACAAGAGGTGTGGGACAAGTGGACGCGGCAGCTGCCTCACCTCTACAACCCGGGCGCCGACGTGTCGGTGGACGAGCAGCTGGTGCCCTTTCAAGGTGTTGTAGTTGTTGCTTTGTTGTTGTTTTTGTTGTTTTTTTTTGGACCATTGCCGTACAATTGTCTTTGTGTGTGTGTGTGTGTGTGTGTGTTTGTGTGTGTGTTTGTGTGTGTGTGTGTGTGTGTATGTGTGTGTGTATGTGTGTGTTACATTTTTTCTTCCATCTCTTTCCATCATGTTCCATCTTCTTGTTTGGACACGCCACTTTACACAAAGTGTACAACTCATCCAGCTCATCCAGAACTCGGCCAATTTTGCTCGATTTGGCCTTAATTGTTCCTGGACATCTGTTCTTTTTAAACAGTTAAAAAGCAGGCCGGTTAGCTCAGATTGTTTGAGTGTGGTGCTAAAAATGCTAAGCACTGGCAGACACTTTAGGGGTACTAAAATCGCCAAACCCTATGCCCAAGATCATCGATATCCACCTTTTGTATGTACAAATCGGCCATTAACGCAAAACAAGTCTCAATCTCTATAGCTCTGCTTTCCATGTCTTTTGTAGCAAGGCCACAACAGTTGTAAGGTTGTCTGCTCAGCAAGTGCAAATATGAGTCACAGGTAACTGATTTGCCTAGCATTCAATCTATTTCCTTCAACAAAAGCTAACTGGCCATCTAATTAGTCTGCCTTTTTTACAAATGTTACCTCACTCCTGAATTTCAGATAAACCGTGGAAATTCAGATTTGGAAATATTACTTTTGTTTTTGCTGCAATGTGGCCAAATGGACAAGGCGTCTGACTTTGGATCAGAAGATTGAAGGTTCAAGTCCCTTTGTGGTTAGAACTTCTGGTCTACCTCCAGAAACAGAATGGAAATATGTAGCATATTGGTTTGGACTCTATAGCTATGCTTTCCATGTTCTTTTTGCAAGGCCAAAAACATATGCAGTCCCTACAAACCATACACAGTCAGGTAGCCCATCTAGGACTGGCCCACTTTTGCTTGATTTCGCCTGGTTTGTTTCCAGAAATCTTTCTTTTTCAAACACTTAAAAAGCAGGCCGGTTAGCTCAGATGGTTTGAGTGTGGTGCTAATAATGCTAAGCACCGGCAGACACGTTAGGGGTAATAAAATCACCAAACCCTACACTCAAGATCATCTGTTTCCACCTTTTGTTTGCACAAATAGGCCATTTACGCAAGTGAAGAAGTTCTTGTATCTCAAAGGCATATGAGGTTGCATACAGATGGAGAGAAGGAGGAGGAGAGAGGTACCTAGTGCATCATGGGAAGTCCACCGGTAGTCTAGGCCTATAGCAGCACAACTAAGGATGGTTCAGGACTCACCCAAACCAGACCTACCTATAGGATTTATCAAAGAGGAAAGTCTTAAGCCTACTCTTACATGTGGAGATGGTGTCTGCCTCCTGAACCCAAACTGGAACCTGGTTCCACAGGAGAGGAGCTTGATAGCTGAATTCTCTGGCTCCAATTCTACTTTTGGAAAACTTGTTCTTGACTTGCCTTTTCCCACATCCTCTCAATGCTTAGCTAACTAAATGACTTAAGTTGGCCAATAATTGTTGCTTTTTCATCTTCGTTGTGATTGTTGTGCGCCTTCAATATCATATCATATCAATATTATGTGGATATTATGAAAGAAACTGTCAAGCAAACACTTGCAACACTTTCAAAGGTTCCATGGTGTAATGGTTAACACTCTGGACTCTGAATCCAGCAATCTGAGTGCAATTCTCGGTGGAATGTGTTTTTAAGCCACAGTATAGGTGAAAAAAATCAACCTTTCAACTTTCCACATCTAGTTTAAAGTAAGCTTACAGGTTTAATGTCCTTGGCCATTTAGACTGTAAACAGTATGTTGGTGGGGGCATGTTGAGGAGTCACCTGTTGGTTAATGTAACTTGAAGAAGCTCCACATTTGACAGTATGACTGGAGGTGGTGGGCTTTGAGTTACATGGGGATACACACTTTGCATTCAGTCTCACAATCACCATAAAAATTAGGGATCACTGAAATTTGAACTTGTGCTGATGCAGTCAGAGTATACAGTGTTCTTCCTGAAAGGGCCAGTATAGTGCATCAGAACTGCTTGTTGAATGGTCTATGAGCTTCGGAAACCCCCTTCCCCACAGCTTTCAATGTCTTTTTCACCTGTGCTGTGGCTTAAAAAGAGGTTTAACTAAGAATTGAAGTTAGATCGCTGGATTCAGAGCCCAGAGTGCTATACATTACACCATGGAACCTTTAAAAGTGTTGCTAGTGTTTGCTTGGCAGTTTCCTTCATAATATCCACATGTGTGATATTGAAGGCACACAAATATCACAACAGATCAGAGAGCATTCAGACAATAAAATAGGTGTTTAACTTAACAAGTGTCTACCAACTCTGCACTTTACCCATGGCCTGCTTTACTCAACAATTGAGAAGGATTTGAGCATTTTTGTATAGCACAGTGGTGTGGGTTGTAGTGATCTCCTTGTGTTTATGGTAATTAATGCAAAAATCTGTCTCAATGACCAGATGTGTTGCAACTTTGCAGTCAAAATTGCATTGTCCAGTGATGGTGGTATAGTGGTGAGCATAGCTACCTTCCAAGCAAATGACGGTGTTGGATTCCAAGCCATCGCAGTAGCTTTCTTTGAGTAATGTTACTATTTAACTTTGAATTATACAATACCAGTGCAAGCATTTTGCCATGGTTTGATTCCAGCCACCACCAGGTTTGAAGCCATATACAACATAAACATTACAAATTCCCCCCAGGTTTCTTCTCTTATTCCGTGATCTCACAAAAAAGTCAAAAACATCTGAAAATCTTCAGGGGCTGTAGCTCAGTGATAGAGCCCATTTGAGTCTCAATGCCCAGATGTGTTACAAGATTTTCAGTGAACGCTGCCTTCCAAGCAGTTGACCTGGGTTTGATTCCCAGCCATCACAGTAGTTTTTATTGTGTGGTTACTTGCTTTATTTGTCAAGAAGTAACCAGAAAGGTTACTTGCCCAACCAGATTTGATAAAATATTAGATCTCTGTTATGGTACAAATAAGAGAGCATATCAATCAATCAAGCAGCCTCCAGGATCCACAGACACAGGCAGTGCACTACGATTTGCACTTTGCCCGTGTCTGGTAACTACTACTAACAAATTAAAAGTTTATCAACAGAGCAGAAAGCATCAGAAAGGAAACAGGTGTGTTACTTTTTGACTATGATTTATATTGCAGCAGTGCAATCATTTTGCCCAGGTTTGATTTCCAGCCACCGCAGTTGCATTTAAAGGTTTTAAAGCCATATACAACCTTAACATTACATGTTTTACCACGGTTTCTTCTTTTATTCCGTAATATTTCAATTTCTTTGCGGTGAGTCATCCCAAAGGATAATAAAGATAAGTCTTAGTCTATCTGGAAAAAAGTAAAAAAATCTGAAAATCTTCAGGGAATGTTGTTCACTGGTAGAGCGCATTTGACACAAACTAAACGGGATCCCTTGTATCCCTCAGACTATCAGATAGCACTACAAGCACTTTAAACGTAGTTTATTTATTGTATTACGCTCCAGTTTTTATGGGTGTTACAGCAGGTATGAGCACTGTAGTTTGCATATTCGTGGATGAAATATAATTGACATGCGATTAAGTTTATTTTCAGCAGCAGTAGAGACATTTCACTTCAGACAGATGCAGCAACAGATGCTTCGTTAAACATTAACACACAGGAAATAGAAGTAGTGCTGATACAAATAGCAGAGGATGGTTTCGATCCATCGGCCTCTGGGTTATGGGCCCAGCACGCTTCCGCTGCGCCACTCTGCTCTACACTTAATACTCAGGGGCGGGAAGATGTGTGATTCACATTTTGAGGGAAGGTTTGGGAACCCGCGGCAACCAAGGTACCAACAGCTCACGGGTTGTAAAGTTAAACATTTGGTAGATGTGGTTGCTCCTTGCCACTATCTTTTATGTGAGCTTCCTGATTACTCACACATTGATTATTCACATGTAACACTTGTGATTAGCTGGTGTTTTAAAACAGGGCATTGTGAGTACAGATATAAACATCAGTAAGGAGTCTACAAAGTTGCCTCTTATCATTTTAGTTTGGACACCCAGTGAGGCTTACCGCGATGGTTTGGACTGGGTCCACTAGGGTTTTCGGCTGCTCTCGATCAGACGGCTGTACTCACTCTGGTTTCTCTTCATAATGCACAAGACTTTTGCCTTTTACTAAAGACTTCCTTGGAGGGGAACGCTGATGAGTTGAAACTATTTTGGGGGCTTTGCTGTTTGGCCGAGCCTTTTGTACTTCTTTGAACTATCCTTAACTAGACTCAGAGTCTTAACAGCAGCTAAATAACAGAAGCAAGACGATTTTCATGGGCCGTGGACAGCGACTGAGACAACAGGACTCCCCTGACTGTGACCAGGGCCGATCAAAAAATTTCATTGGGAAGGGTGTGGGAACCAAATTGGCCAGACACAGTAGGGAAAGTTAGTCAGAGAGTAGGATACTGGAGACTTAGAGGACTAACACTAGAAGCAATGGTTTTAATCATCAAGGCAGTGATTTTACCTTTGCTTTTACTCATCAGCTCTGTTTTTATCCCACCCAGAAAAGGATTTTAGACCTGGAACAAGCCATCTTTTATTTCCTGTAAGGTCCAAGTGGGAACGAGTACAAAGAAGATTTGATAAAGAAGGCAAAGGAGAAAGGAGGGAAGGGAATGCCGGACCTGTTATTGTTTTTAGGGAGCAGATTTACAGCTATACACTAACAGCAGCCACGGCCCCATCCAGAAATCCTAAGACTGCAGCTATGGCACGGTTCTGGATGGGATCATACCTCAGAAGATTAAAGACCTTACCCTCTGATGTTAAAGTACCTGGGTCTTTAATCCTTCACCTTGAGCAAGATGATGAATGAATTAATATCAGATTATGATATTGATTTATTTTGTTTTACTGAAACCTGGCTGGGTGATGGAGAATTTGTTAGTCTAAATTAATCCACCCCTCCTAGTAATATTAATAGCCCCATTCCTCGAGGCACAGGCCCAACTGATGACTTCTCCTTCTCCTGTTACATGCTGCACCCCAAGTCCATACTGACTCAATTAAATTAAATTAAATTTATAGTATCAATATAGTATCAAGAGTTATCTCGAGACCCTTCACAGTTGGAGTAGGTCTATACCACACTCTGTAATTTACAAGGGCCCAACAATTCTAGTAGTTCCCTCCAGAGCTAGCAAAAAAAAAATCCCTTTAAAAAAAAAAATCCCAGTTGAAGTTTATTTATTTTATGCATCCTTAACTTATTTATAATCCTAATATTAATATATAGGCTTATATTGCAATCTCGTAGCCCTACATGTAGGTGTATCCATATTTAAATGAACACACGGTGGAAAGGTTTTTGCAGTGTTTTTTCATTTTACTTGGGGGGGAAAGAGAAACTCTGGAAAAGAGTGATCCTTCGAGCCAGACTTGAACTGGCGACCTAAGGATTTCAACTTTATACCGCTACAGTCCTCCGCTCTACCAACTGAGCTATCGAAGGGACCTAATACATATGTACGCACTTTTCATTTTTATTTATATGATAACACAGGACCCCCTGGAGGGTATTTCTTTAGATTTTGCAAAACATTCACATAAACTCGCAGATCAACTGACGAGAATCCCACCCTGAAAAGGGATTTTTTTTTACCTGGAACGAGCCATTTTTAATTTCCTGTGGGGGTCCAAGTGGGACCGAGTGCAAAGAAGAGTGACAAAGAAGCCAAAGGAGAAAGGAGGGAAAGGGGAGCAGATTTACAGCTATACACATAACAGCAGCCACGGCCCCATCCAGAAATCCTAAGACTGCAGTTATGGCACGTTACGGATGGGATCATACCTCAGAAGATTGAAGATCTTGTAGCGGCCCCTCGGATTTATGGACTCAGACGCAGAGAGTTTCAAACAGGTGTCACTTTAATTCTTCTTCTTAAGGAGCACCAGGCACCATTTGTATCATGAACACCGTGAAAACTACAGAAACACAAGTAAAAATGTTTCAATGTAGATTCACAAACATTGAAATATTAATCATATTCACATATTAATCGTACCTTATTCCGCTCTCGAGGGCGCTAATCAACGAGTTTCCCTCCATTAACTTGCATGCTCTCTAGCTTGACACATTCTCACAGTTGGAGCTCTTAGAAATACCATGTGCGAACAACAAGAATAATAAAGTAAATCACAATGCAAAACTTTTCTTTACAAAATTCAAATGGATGAAGGATTAATAACTTACAAGTTTTTACCGCTCTGACAATGCGTGAGCAACACATTGTGAAGAGAGTATGACCGGGCGTCAAACAAAATACAAGAAGAAGAAAATGGCGCAAAATAACAGCAGAACCGACCACAAATAACACTAGAACTGCAATGTATTGTTAACATAAAAAATATAATACTGTGTATGAGAATAGAATTGCAATTTATCAGAGACATTTACAGATCTTACCCTTTGATCTAAAGTACCTGGTAGGGATGAGCGAGTACAGCATTATCTGTATCTGTCCCGTTTCTCAATGTCAAGGATCCTTCCTTGGTAGACTAGTCCTTCCAAGGAAGGATCCTTCAGGAGTAGGTCAGTGTTCCTCCATGGCATTTGGAGAAAATGTACAATGGAACAGGCTATCAAGTGCACGTCATTGCGGGCTTGTGTCATTGAATTTTTTTGTGGCATTTCAAAACACTGGATGAATGTTTGTGGAAGAGTAAACTGCGCTGTTTTGTTGGGATGGAGCAGATGAATTAGCAGCCGTTTCTTAATGTCACGGAGGATCCTCCAAAGCCAGGAGGAGGACGCTACGTCATCGACGTCCGTCGAAGGACCGTTCCAATTTCGAGGATCCTCCGAATTCCTCCAAGGACGGAGTCCTTCATTCAGAAAATTTCCCATGACAGAGAAGGATGCATATGTGTATCGCGGGCCTTTGCCGTCTCGTTGAAAATAATAATAGCGGACCTAAGCGGAGTTCGAGCGGCATCGCTGACGGTGAAATAATAATTTAAATGTAAGTATCTTTAGTGTGTGCCGTACATTTGTTATCACCGCTAATATTTACATCAATATTTAAGCTTAACGCTTTAATGCTTGTACAAATTCCTATAATAATTAGGTAGATACACCCCGAGCTAACGTTAGCTAACTGAACCTATTATTTAACATAAGGCTGTTAGCTAGCTAGGTTGCTGTCTTTGTAAAGTTGAAGTACGGTGGCATGTTCATCTCTTTTTATATGTTGTTACCGCATATGCGTAACGTTAGCAGAGATTTAGAAAGTTGGTGTGTTATCACTGGTTGTATCTGTACGGGAGGTAACACTGCACCGAGTTAACTTCACTAGCAACGTTTAACGAAGGCTAACGTGTCTGAGTAGTTTTCCATGTAATAACGTCATGTTATATCATTCATAATGTAAATATTTTTGTTGTGTTAACGTTCTTTTAACAGGGACTAACGGAGCGGTCACCAAGGACGGCAAAGCCAACGACCAGCAGGGAGACAGAGGCCAAAGAGAGATGTGAATACATTATTTGCTATATTAAAGAATGTCTTCTAACAATAAATGCTTTAAATTAACTGGTAAATTAACTGGCAAATTTGTATAGCACAGTGTTGTGGGATGTCGTGACCTCCTTGCATTTATGTTAATTAATGCAAAAATCAGTCTCAATGCCCAGATGGGTTGCAAGATTTGCAGTGAATATCACATTGTCTAGGTGTAGTAGTGAGCATAGCTACCTTCCAAGCAGTTGGTTTATCACCACTTTTTGAGTCGTCGTGGTCGAGTGTTTAAGGCACTGGACTAGAAATCCATTGGGGTCTCCCCACAAAGGTCCAAATCCTGCCGACAATGAAAGGCAACCTTAGCGTTGGTAGCAAACCAATGACACATCACATTATAAAAAATCTCAGTTGTGCCTTCTACTGGAAGCCTGATTTAGGGTCTTAGCCTTCCCATTTAGGGTCAGGTGTTCTCCTCCCATGCTGAACACAGCCTGAGCCAAGGCCCGCTTTCCCCTCATGAGTCACCCCAGTGGGCGCTGTAGATCACTGCCTGATAAAGCCAACAGAACCAAATTATCTGCAAAGACCATAAAAGGAATTCTAAGGTGCCCAGACTTGACACACTGCTGCGCCTTGAGACGTGTTGTTCATGTCCAGGAGTTGTACTCTTTCCATCGCTTGACAATATTCCCTTTTAGGATCAAGAGTTCTTCTCCCACGCTGAACACAGGCTGAGCCAAGGGCCACTTTCCCCTCATGAGTAGTCCAACGCGTTCTCCGGGACTTCCTTGAGTCCTTGTAGTATTGTGACAGGCGGAGATACTGTCCATTATACTAACGAGGAATGGCCAAGTTTAAAATTTGGGACATCATTCGATAGGTGGCGCTATTCCAGCATTTAGGCCACATCCACTTTTGTACTTTATAGTACAAACCTTAAAGTAAACGGTTGTACTTTTCAATTGTTCTGGTCACACTTGGCACTATTCCACAACTTTTGTCTGTAGTTCTCTATTTTGTCAGGGCTTAACTCTGTCTACCGCAACTCTTTTTTTTGTTTCTTGTTATGTCCCGGCAAGAAATATTATTCTTTTGGGTCGTCTGTCCATCTCTACATCAGAATCAGAAATACTTTATTGATCCCCGAAAGGAAACTTTGGAAAAAGCAGATCCTTCGAGCCGGATTTGAACCAGCGACCTAAGGATTTCAGCTTTATGCCTCTACAGTCCTCCACTCTACCAACTGAGCTATCGAAGGGAGCTATCACATACTCATGCACTTCCCATTCTTGTGAATGTGAAAACACAGGACCCCCTGAAGGGAATTTCTGACTCATCAGGGGCTGTAGCTCAGTGATAGAGCACACTTTCAGTCTCAATGCCCAGATGTATTACAAGATTTGAAGTGAACAATGCATTGCCCAGCGATGGTGGTATAGTGGTGAGCATAGCTGCCTTCCAAGCAGTTGACCTGGGTTCGATTCCCAGCCATCGCAGTAGCTTTCTTTGAGTTGTGTTAATTGCTTTTTTTTACAAGAAGTCAACAGAAAGGTTACTTGCCCAACCTGGTTTGATAAAATCTCTTTGAGCTGCATTATTATGGCCAAAATGATAACGACAATTACTTTGATCAATATGGAGATCACGATTAATTACCACAATCATTTGTTGATTTTCTACTCCAAAGTGCTGGAAAGGAAGGTTTCACCAATCATTGAACCTCAGGTTAACAAGGAACAATCTCAGCAAGGTGATTGACGGATGATTCTAGTTACTTCACCCAGTTCAGGCCAAATGACACAGCTGTAAGAGACCACATTGGTTGCCTTCCAGCTATGTAATATATGCAAATGGCAGAGTGGGATTTGAACCCAGGCCTCCAGAGAGTGGAGACTTAATCCAGCGCCTTAGACCACTCGGCCACACTACCTGCACTTCCTGATAGACACAGGGACCATAACTAACGGTATGCTTGTTAATGTTATGGAAAAAAAAACTTTGCAAGTAAAAAGCCAATACTTTATTAAAAACTACTAATACTTTATTTTAAAAAATTATCACACTTTTTCATTTTTCGCTGGCATTGTTGATTATTAGAATATTGTAACCAGCATTAAGTGAGTAGGTTTAGGTCTGTGTGAATATGGGCTGAGCATTTACCTGGACTGAATTTGTGAACATCTTCTTTTGCATATTCACTGTAAAGAGCCATTACTCCTCCAACTGCCAACTATTGTTCTAGAGACAATAGGATTTACTGTTTTAGATTGCAAGGTAACTGTCCAAGACCAAAGACTACACGGAAATACCTCAAGTGATCAAAACAGTTTGCCAAAATTCGCAGCACAGATATAAAACCACTCTTTAAAATATGTTCATGTACCATTCAAAAACAAAAGTACAATCATAAAACACATACTACTTAGATACTGCAGCCATCCTGATCACATCCATGGGGGGATCTGCTTGTGCTTTCTTACCAGCAAGTTTCTGGAGGTCCAAATAGCATCTTTGATGGCAACAAAGGTTAGCCACTGTGTGAGCCACAAAGTGTATAGCTGTAAATCTGCTCCCTAAAAACAATAACAGGTCCGGCACTCCTTTCCTCTTTTCTCCTTTGGCTTCTTTGTTAGCTACAAACGTCCCTGGGTGGACTTGAACCACCATCCTTTCAGTTAACAGCCGACTGCGCTGACCTATTGCGCCACAGAGACTGCGCTTGTTGGACATTCTATGAGCGGGAGCTCGATCTTTAAGCCACAAACATTTGCTTTATGGCTTTTTGAAGTTGAGCTGCACATGTATGCTTATCAGGCTATTTTCCTGTTACTCAGAAATTGAGGAAGCTGACTCATGCGGAAATGTAGAAGCTGGACGTGCATTGTACTGTTCTTACATGTCACTTGGATTCTGACTTTGATTTCAAATATTTGGCATTCAAGAAAATTCCGGAACTGATGATGTATCAGTCATTTTGCTGGTGGTTTCTTGGTCACAGCAACAAGCTTGATCATTGACATACAGTTGCACGCCACGTATCACAAAACTGTTGGGTGGGGCCTTATGTATTTGCTTGTATTACATCAAGTGACCTGCATACCAACCACCATCAGAGATGGCAAAAGTACTCACTGCCCGTACTCAAGTAGAAGTACATATAATTGTGTTAACAAATACTCTGGTAAAAGTAGAAGTACTGATTTAACTTCTTTACTCAAGTAAAAGTAACAAAGTACAGGCTTAGCAATTAACTTAAAAAGAGTAAGAAGACTCGCCCCAATGGTGCTATTAAAAACCTCCTTCACCATTCTGGCTGGGACAATGTCTAAGGGACAGTTGGTAGGTTTCATGTGTTGTACAACCTCAACACAGGCTTAAATTCCTCAAACACAGCTGAGTGTGTAGGAGAAGCAGATAAAAAGACCTTAAAATTAGCACTGGTAATTTCCCAGATAGATGCTACTTTGTCAATAAAATAACCAGGACATTTCTCACATGTACTAATTGACACATGTGTGGAGCAGAGGTGCATGGATTTATGACGGAGTAATAGTATTAAATAACAATCTAGGTTCGTGGCAATTGCTAGCTATGACAGAAGAGAGATGCTGCATCTTCACCACCTTCACAGCATTCTGGTATGTGATAGACTGTCCCTTAATACACCCAGTGTCACATGTAGATTGTCTTTCCATCTTTGTTCAACTTGTCTGCAGTGTTGCCTGAGGGCCCACTTGGTGTCATTTAGCCAGGGGTCCGCCTTAGGTTTAACAGCTTTAATCCGATAAGGGGCAATAGAGTCTAGGATTTCAGTGCATATGGATTGGAACACAGAGAGAATGTTATCTGGGGAAGAGGGAGAGACCAGACCCTTCTTGGCATAAAACTGTGAGCTCACAAACGCAGATGTAAACTCTCCAGCTGAAGAGGAGGTGATGCAGCGGTGCCTAGAAGCTGAGGAGACAGGCTTAATTGCAGGTGGTGGAACATGTCTATGTCTGTGGATCCTCATGGAGGCAGCTTGATTGATTGTTATGTTCCCTTATTTGTGCGATATAACCAAGATCAAAATTTTTATCAAACCGGGTTGGGAGAGTAACCTTTCTGGTTACTTCTTGACAAACAAAGCAAGTAACGTCACTCAAAGAAAGTTACTGGCTGGGAATCAAAGCCATATCAACTGCTTGGAAGGCAGCTATGCTCATCACTATACCACCATCGCTGGACAATACAACGTTCACTGCAAATCTTGCAACACATCTGGGTATTGAGACTGAAAGTAAATGCTCATTGCATTGGTGGCTTCCATTACCTATGAGATATTACAAGATTGTCCATGACGGCACATCTGCCATTTGGTATAATGAGATTTGTGATAACCATTAAATTATGGCTTTCGTTGTCGGCAGGACTCGAACCTGCGAGGGGAGACCCCAATGGATTTCAAGTCCATCGCCTTAACCACTCGGCCACGACAACATGAAAAGCAGTGTAATACTGATTTACAGTAATATTGATAACCTATTCAAGGCAAGGAAGCTTTATTTGTATAGCACTTTTTAGCCACAGAGCAATTCAAAGTACTTTACACAAAAACAGTTAAAAAAGAGTTAAAAAATAAAAAGAGATAAAACACAAGAATAAACAGTTAAAAATAAAATCAGATAAAACACAAGAAGAAAATTTACAGTGCAGTATACGAAATCAAACATTGAAGAAATTAACAACCATTTAAAGAAAGGCAGCATCAAAAGGAAAGGTCTTCAGCCTTCAGCGTTCTGAATCAGCTGCAGCTGTCTGATTGATTTTTTAGGGAGACCTGTAAAGACCCCGTTACAGTAGTCAAGTCTACTGAAGATGAAAGCATGGACCAGTTTTTCCAAATCCTGTTGACACATAAGTCCTTAACACTTGACATATTCTTAAGGTGATAATAGGCTGACTTTGTAATTGTCTTAATGTGGCTGTTAAAATTCAGGTCTGAGTCCATGACTACACCAAGATTTCTGGCTTTGTCTGTTGTTTTAACATTGTTGTTTGAAGCTGAGCGCAGACTTTAATCATTCCTCTTTTGCTCCAAAAACAACCACCTCAGTTTTTCCTTAACCCGTTTGCGCCGGATGCTTCGCGACGACACATCTACCGCCGGTTACTGCGTTGCGCAACTTGGAACCTCCTGCCGGCTGCTGCGTGGCGCAGCATTTTGTATTTGTCAGTCTTTTCATGGCGCGTGCAGCAGAGAACGCACTGTCATTGGTTCAAATACACATGAGGTGGGTCTTGTTGGCCATGTGACCACCAAAATGTACCGTAGTTTGCTGAAAATCACGTCAATCAATAAAACATACATGTGCGTTTGTTTATGAATGTTTGAGAGACGAGCAAGAAAACGGCTACAAGGCAATCAGAGGAGGATTTTGACAGCAAGGGGAGAGACATTGAGGTGGAAGATAGTGAGGAGTTTGGGAGGGAGAATGTCCTCATCATAATCTACCACTTCCTCTGTCGGAGCCGTTTTCTCGCTCGTCTCTCAAAACTTCATAAACAAACGCACATGTATGTCTGGTTGATTGACATGATTTTCAGCAAACTACACTACATTTTGGTGGTCACATGGCTTTAAATAGCCAACAAGACCCGCCTCATGTGTATTTTGAACCAATGACGAATACAAAATGCTGCGCCACGCAGCAGCCGGCAGGAGGTTCAGAGTTGCGCAACGCAGTAACCGGCGGTAGATGTGTCGTCGCGAAGCATCCGGCACAAACGGGTTAAATTAATTTCAGAAAGTTCTGGCACATCCAGCCATTAATTTGTTCAATACACTTAGTCAGTTATGTATTGGACTCTAGTCCCTGGCGATAAGGTTATGTAAATTTGTGTATCGTCCGCATAACTATGGTAATTTATTATGTTGTTTTCCAGCCGGTGGAAGCATGTTAAGAACCAGTTTTAATGCAAAGAAAGGACTGGAGCATTTATTGTAGAGAATAAGTAGGCTGACACTGAAGTATTGAGACAACAGTGACTGAAAATCTAATTCAATCTACATATCGGTCTTCTTAAAGATCTAAATAGATTTTCTCACCTCAGAGTCATCAGGAGCACGTAACGATTAGCTTCTGTCCCTCTGAACCCTGAGTGACAATCACTCTGCAGTGAATGAGATGCAGTTCCCCCCTTCTAACCAAGACTATACTTTCAGTGATCATTTCTAGAGTTTCTGACTTGAGGAATGTGTTTCTAAAATGTTTGGTCTCGCTGACCACGATGATGAGTTGTGATATTCCGTTCTAAGCGTGAAGCTGACAGAGAGTAATGATTCACTTCATATGCTCTCTGTCATTGATGATTGTTCTTTGCTTCTTTATGGGGTATTGATGAAGGGAATATGATCAGAGTGGTTATAGCAGATATATGGAAAGCTAACATGAGTGAAGGCAGTGAAACATACTAAGCTTTCTAATTTACTGAAGTTATAGTCAGTCTTGAAGTATATTTAGTCCATGGTGGACAAGGTTACTTGAAAGAGTTAACAGCTACTTTCTTGACTTTATAATGCTTTATGTCCAGTGTAAAAATATAAACTGAGTTAAGCCATAATTAATTTTTATTTCTACCTTTGCTTTTCCAACTTTGACATATCAAAAAGGTGCATTGTTTGAAAGCCCATCTCTACACAGACTGACAAGATGGCGCCTTTGTTTGGCACGGCCGTTGCTGCGTCCCATTTATGTCGTTTTTATTTGTTTGTGTATGTCTCTTTTATAGTCACATTAACCCTGCCTTTAAACCACTGCGTTACTGCTGTTTTAACATACGATCGTGTCACCCTGATGAACATTGGAGTGTATATGGAAGGACTCAGTAACAGCTGGGAGAGTTACAGTCAAACTTTTCCACCCCCGCTGGTGTGTGTACCCAGCCTATTTGATTGCCGATTTTTGCTTCGGGATCGTGGAAATCCAAAGAAGAGACGAAGGAAAAGGGGTTGCAGAGCTGGCGTTCGGGTCGCGATGAGGCTGTCTTCGGCGATGGGGGTGCCCGGGCTTCTCTGCGGGCGGCGGCCGCGGTGGCTGCTGCCGATTTTTCCTCGGGATATAAGTGGCGGGGGGTGCTGTCGCAGGGTGGCCTTCAGCTCGCTCTGCCCGCTGGACGGGATCCCCTTTGGTCACCGTGGGGCGGCGGTGGACTTGCAGTTGGGAAACTGCAGTTTGTGTCTGACCTGCCTGGTCAGCGATTGGCCCCACGACACTGCTGGAAATCACGTGTCTGCACTAGGTGTTTGCGGCCACTTCAACCTGCTACTAAGGAGACCGGTCTGCCATCAGCGCTCCGTTTAGCGCTGCTAAATGCTCGTTCCATCACAAACAAGGCGCATGCCATCAACGATCTTATCTTCACGGAAAAGATGGATTTTATGTTCCTCACAGAAACATGGCAAAAGGATAAGGAAGCCGCACATTTAAATGAGCTCTGCCCAGCAGGTTGCTCAGTGATTGGAACACCTCGAACGGTTCGCCGAGGTGGAGGCCTTGCTGTTGTGTATCAAGACAGTTTTTTATGCAGAGGAATCCACTGTGAAACATTTTCCTCTTTTGAGTCACAGATGATTAAGGTCGGTTCTGTTAACATATTTTATTGTGTGTTAATTTACCGTCCTCCTGGCCCTGCAGGTATCTTTGCAGGATTTTACTGATTTGCTAACCTCTATAATCAAGCTGGAGAAAGTTTTAATTATTGGAGATTTTAATCTTCATATTGATGATATGTCATGTATTGCAGCTACAGACCTCATATCTATCACTGACTCTTTTAACTTTACACAATATGTCTCAGGTCCTACTCACTTAAAGGGGCACACCCTGGACCTTGTTTTCTCATTAGGTCTTGAGATAGTAAATGTGAGTGTGAAGGATGTCCATGTGAGTGACCATAGTTGTGTTTTCTTTAACTTAAACCTACCACGGGACCCCCCGCCCCTGAGAATTAAGGCTCAGAGGAGAGTTTTTAACCAGGATGTTGCTGGGAAGTTTTCTATCTTGTTTGATCCATGCCAGCTAAGAGGTTGTAGTGATGTAAATGTGTTTGTGGAGTCTTTTAACAGCCAATGTTTAACAATTCTAGATGAAGTGGCTCCTATGAAATCAAACATTGTGTCTGTTAAAAAGCCCTGCCCGTGGATTAATTCATCTATTCAGAACCTTAGAAGTAAACGTCGGAAAATAGAGCGCTTATGGAAAACAACTAAACTCGAAGTCCACAGGCTCTATCTTAGGGAATTAACTGCTTCTCTAAATGAACTCCTGAAGAATGCTAGAACTAACTACTTCTCTCAGCTAATATCATCTAACAAGAAAAACCCCAAATTCTTATTTGATTCTATTAACTCTATTGTTTCTCCATCTGTTTCTCAAATTGCGGTGCTCTCTCTGTTGAATAGTAATGTATTCCTCAACTTCTTTGTTGGAAAAATTAAGGATATCAGAGCTAGCATTTCACCACCCCTGAGTACAAGGCCTGTACATTGGCTCTTTCCTATCCGTGTTCTCTTTTAAACTTGTGTCATTATTCGATGTTACCACTCTACTAGATAAGCTGAAGCCCTCTTATGGCCAGAGTGATGTTCTCCCGACTATGCTGTTCAAGCAGGTTTTTGATAGTATTGGCCCCTGTGTTGTAGAAATGATTAATACTTCTCTTTAACTGGGGTGGTTCCTGACTTTCTCAAACATGCTATTGTCGAACCTGTTCTTAAAAAGCCTAGTTTAGGCCCATTGCCACACTCGAATTATAGACCTATATCTAAACTCCCATTCATGGCAAAGATTCTAGAGAAAGTGGTAGCAGAGCAGCTTACTTCTTCTTAGAGATAAATGATATTTTGATAAATATCAATCAGGTTTCCGTAAAAAAACATTCTACGGAAACTGCACTGGTGAAAGTTTCAAGCGATATTTTGATGTCTGCTGATTCTGGGAAGCATACAGTGTTAATTTTGTTGGACCTTACATCTGCCTTTGACACTATTGATCACAATATTATGCTTAATAAACTTCAGGCTCTATTAGGGATATCTGGATCAGCTTTGAAATGGTTTTCATCTTACCTTACTGGTAGAAGTTTTAGTGTCTATATCAATCAGAACATGTCAGATACTGCAGGTTTATCGAGTGGTGTTCCTCAGGGTTCTGTCTGGGACCAATTCTTTTCCTTCTGTATATATTCCCTCTAGGACAGATAATAAGCCAGTTTCAGGATGTTTCTTATCACTTGTATGCAGATGACATTCAGTTGTACTGTTCCTTTAAGCCTACTGAGTTATTTAAACTGTCATCTTTAATGAATTGTCTGAGTAGGATCAAGCAGTGGCTAAATGACAACTTTTTAATGTTGAACTCAGCCAAGACTGAAACTTTAATCATTGCTCCGGAGCAGAGCATCCCTCAGATTAAGAAACACATTGGTGACTTAGGCTCGTCTGTTCAGCCCAGTCTCAGGAGCTTAGGTGTTGTTTTCGATGCGGCCATGTCTCTGGAGAAACACTCGAAACAACTTATTAAAAACTGTTTCTTTCAATTAAGGAACATTTCAAAGATAAGAGCCTTGGTGTCAAAAGCCGAGTTGGAGATGATTATTCATGCTTTTATCTCGTCTCGCTTAGACTATTGTAACAGTCTTTTTATTTGCCTTAATAAGAAGGATCTTTGTCGTCTCCAGAGCGTCCAAAATTCTGCTGCTAGGCTTTTAACCCACACGAGTAAGAGGGCACATATTACTCCAGTTTTAGCTTCACTTTATTGGTTACCAGTGATTTTTAGAATGCACTTCAAAATTTTGGTCTTAACTTTTAGAGCCCTACAAGGACAGGCACCCCCATACATCTCAGACCTGATGCAGCTGCGTACATCCTCACGCAGTCTGAGATCAACAGGTCAGAGACTATTAGTTGCCCCCCTTACACATTTTAAAACTAGGGGGGACCACTCATTTCAGGTTGTTGCACCGAGGTTGTGGAACGCTTTGCCTCCTTCCATGCGCTGCTTAGATTGTGTGGAAAATTTTAAAACTCAGTTGAAAACTCTGCTTTTTAAAGAGGCTTTTAACTAGATTGTAGGGTGGTTAGGCTGGTCTTATGTGTACGTGTTATTCTTTTGTTTTTGTTTTTTGTAATGCACTGTATGTATGAGAGTTGTTAATGCTTCCTTTTGTTGTGAAGCACTTTGTGATCTTTATCTGAGAAAAGTGCTATACAAATAAATTTTACTAAATTTTACAATTAGGCACTTCTGATTCTGACGGACGACCCAAAAGCATAATACTTCGTGCCGAGACATAACAAGAAACAAAAAAAAGAGGTGGGGGAGATAGAGTTAAGCCCAAACAGAATAGAGAAGTACAGACAAAAGATGTGAAATAGTGCCAAGTTTGACCAGAAGAGTTGGAAAAAAACTAGAACTATAAAGTACAAACCTTTCTTCAAGAAATCTACGTGCTCACATTGGCCCTAATTTCTGAAACGGGCGTACGACCTGAAACAGGCGTGCGCCGATTCCTACGCAAAGCTCTGCATTTATTACCCAATTTGATAAAACATTAGATATCGTTATGGTTCAAATAAGAGAGCATATCAATCAATCAAGCTGCCTCCATGATGATCCACAGACACAGGCAGTGCACTACGACTTGCACTTTGCCCGTGTCTGGTAACTACTACTAACCAATTGGAAAGTTTATGAACATTTGCTCAAACAGTTGTGGTACTGCTTTTCAGGTTGTTGTGGCCGAGTGGTTAAGGCGATGGACTAGAAATCCATTGGGGTCTCCCCGCGCAGGTTCAAATCCTGCCAACAACGAGAGTGGTAGCAAACCAATGACACATCACATTATACTAAATTGCAGATGTGCCTTCACAAAAAATATTGTGTTATCTCATAGAAACTGGAAACCACCAGTCTCCACCAATTTATTTCTTAGCATTTATTTTCAGTCTGTGTTACAAGATTTGCAGTGAACGTTGTATTGTCCAGCAGAAAGCCAACAGGTGTGTTACTTTTCAACTATGATTTATACCATAGCATTGCAATCATTTTGCCCAAGTTTGATTTCCAGCCACTGCAGTTGCATTTACAGGTTTTGAAGCCATATACAACATTACATTACATGTTTACCCAGGTTTCTTCTTTTATTCAGTGATGTTTCAATTTCCTTGCGGGATTCATCCCAAAAGGATTAATAAAGATAATCTAAGTCTATCTCAGAAAAAAGTTTTAAAAAATCTGAAAATCTTCAGGGGTGTAGCTCAGTGGTAGAGCTCATGCTTTACATGTATGAGGACCTGGCATCTCCAGCAGGTATTATGGTAGAGTCTTTAAAGAGCTGCAGAAGATATTACTTCTGTAGTAATCTGACTGGTAGGGTATAGAACGTAGTGGTAGACTAAGACCTCCTGTCACACAAACTAAGCGGTATGCTCCTCTTTTATACCTCAGGACTATCAGAGAGCACAACACAGCACTTTAAATGTACATGTTTTACAGTCTCTATTTACTGTATTTATGTACTTGTACTGTAATATATTTATGTATTATGCTCCAGTTTTTATGGGTGTCATGGTGGTTATGAGCACCGTAACTTCCATTTTTATAGATGAAACTTGACATGTCATTAAATTGACTCTTCTGCCAGTGGAGACATTTCACATCAGACACTTGCAGCAACAGATGCTTTGTTAACAGACTGGAAATAGACTTAATGCTGATAGCATAACAAATAGTAGAGAATGGTTTTGATCCATCAACCTCTGGGTTAGGGTGCGCTTCCACTCTGCTCTCAGGAGCTGGGAAATCTGTGATTGACATTTTGAGGGAAGGTGGCAACCAAGGTTCCAACAGCTTACGGGTTGTAAAGTTAAACATTTGGTAGACCTTGCAACTATCTTTTATGTGAGCTTCCTGATTAATCATACACTGAGTATACACATGTAACACTTGGATTGCTGGTGTTTAATGCAAAGAAAGACTGGAGCATTTATTGTAGAGAATAAGTAGGCTGACACTGAAGTATTGAGACAACAGTGACTGAAAATCTAATTCAATTACGTATCGGTCTTCTTAAAGATCTAAATAGATTTCACCTCAGAGTCATCTGGAGGACGTAACGATTAGCTTCTGTCCCTCTGAACCTGAGTGACAATCACTCTGCAGTGATGATATGCAGTTCCCCCCCCCAGTCTAATCAAGACTATACTTTCAGGGATCATTTTAAGAGTTTTGACTTGAGGAATGTGTTTCTAAAGTGTTGGTCTCGAGACACGAGAGAGTCGTGATATTCCTTTCTAAGCGTGAAGTGACAGAGAGTAATGATTCATTTCATATGCTCTCTGTCATTGATGACTGTTCTTGTTTTTATGGAGCATTGAGGAAGGGAATATGATCAGAGTGGTATTAGTAGATGTGTGGAAAACTACTGTGACTAAACATGATGAAACATGCTAAGCTATTTACGGAACTAAAGTTATTGACTCTTAAGTAATTCATCTTAGCCATGTTGGACAATGTTACTCTAAAGAGTTGGGTTACATCAGCGACTCCACCAGGGAAATTGACGACAATCCCCCATTATCCTCCACCTCTGCCTCTGCCACAGAGACAATGTCAGCTGGATTTAGGAGTTCTCAAAAGTGCTCCTTCCACCGCTCTAGTACTCCTCAATTGAGGTCAACACGTCCCATCCTTACTGTACACAGTTTGGATGGTTCCCCGCTTCCCTTCCTGAGATGGCGAACAGTTTCCAGAAGCACCTCCATGTCTTCTCTGAACGTCTTCCTTGCTGTAACCTCTGTCACGGCAGAGGTTGCAGTCCTTTGGGCCCGTCGGTACCTTGCCACTGTCTCCGGAGTCCGCTGGGATAACATATCCCAGAGAACTTCTTCAGTCGGACGGCTTCAATGACCACTTGTGTCCACCAGGGTGTCCGTGGGTTACCGCCCCGAGGCACCTAAGACCCTAAGACCACAGCTCGCCGCCACAGCTTCAGCATGGAAACTTTGAACATTGTCCACTCAGGTCAATGCCCCAGCCTCCACAAGGATGCACGAAAAGCTCCGCCGGAGGTGTGAGTTGAAAGTCTGGGGCCTCCTCCAGACATTCCCAATTTACCCGTACCACCGTTGGGCTTACCAGGTCTGTCCAGAGTCCTCCCCTATACCCTGACCCAACTCACCACCAGATGGTGATCAGTAGACAGTTCCGCCCCTCTCTTCACCCAAGTGTCCAAAAACATACGGCCTCAGATCAGATAAAACCATTAGAAATCGATCATTGATCTTCGGCCTAGGGTGCTCTGGTACCACGTACACTTATGAGCACCCTTGTTTGAACATGGTGTTGTTATGGACATCCATGACTAGCACAGAAGTCCAACAACAGACAATCACTCTGGTCAGATCAGGGTGGCCGTTCCTCACCAATCACGCCTCTCAAGAAATCTCCATCATTGCCCATGTGTGCGTTGAAGTCCCCCCAGCAGAACTATGGAGTTTGGGAGCCCCCATACAGGACTCTATCAAGGTCTCCAAGAAGGCAGAATATTCCAAACTCTTGTTTTGGTGCATATGCACAACCCACAGTCAGAGTTTTCCAGGTCCAATATGTGGAAAAATAATGTTCCTTAATAAAAATCGATGAGTGGTCCCTGTCCCACAAACCCCCCCGCGGCCATATTTCACAAGCACACCAACTTGTGCCATATTTCCCAGCACATCCTCTGTTTCCCCAAGCACTCTTTACCTATACCCAATAAAACAATACACACAATCCATCAATCTTTTTTAAAAAGAATGTTATCCCATTGTTAGTACACATGAGTGTCACCAGTCTAAAGCCTCCTGTCCACTATCTTGTCGGGTCATTTGGATGCAGCCTTGGCCCTTCACCAGGCGAGGTCGCTGTTACGAAGCTTCTAGCAATGAACCCATTTTCAAACCAATTCCTCTAAGTGGTTCAATGCTTCACCAAAGCTTCATTTTGCCCTTCACTATCAGCACCTAGTTTCTTGACATTGTAATGCCTTATTCTACTGTTAGAAAATCTAAATGAGTTGTGCCATAATTCATTTTTATTTATACCTTTGCTTTTCCCACTGTGACATGTCAAAATGTCAAAAGTTGCATTGTTTGAAAGCCCATCTCTACACATCCATGTTCCACTCCCACAAGTGGTTTCACACGTGCTAGTTTGGAAAACTACTAGCGCTGGAGAGATCACATCACTCCAGTTCTGAAGTCTTTACACTGTAAACCCGAATGCTCAAAATAATTAATTAGAATAAGTAGAGTGAACTTAAAATCATCTTAAAAGTTCTACATACTTAAAAATGTTGAGTGCCAATAGCTTGTTCCCTCTTTTTAAGTTATTTAAACTTGCAATTTTTGATCTATATTAACTTTTTGCAGGTTAATTAACTGCTACTTAAAATAATTAACTCAGTTACTTAAAACTATGTGGATTAAACATGAATTTATGGCTTCTTTTTTTTTAAAGAACTTTTTTTTTTTAAGTGTGTTTGTTGCTTAAACCTAATAAATTATTACAGGCTGTATTGGGAATAACAAAGGGTAGCAGGTTTGACATTTTTCTTGCTTTTTAAAACAAAACAAAAACACATTCCCACCCATTCCCTCCCTCCACCACCCTTGAACCAGATACAGAACATGTCCCATTTGTCTAACTTGCCCACCCATCTCACTCCCTCAAGAAGGACAACAAAAAATAAAAAAATAAAAAAGGTTAAACAACTAAATAAATATATAAACTAAAATAATAATTTAAAATTTAAAAAAAAAAAAGTTTTTTTAAAGGGGAAATTGGGGGGGGGGGGGGGGTGACTACCATTGGCTCAGGATGGATGGATGGATGGATCGAATAAGAGAGGACCGGGTCCCAGGTTTTATGAAATTTCTTTAGGGATCCTCTGACAGTATGTTTTTTTTTTCTAGGTGTAAGAATGACAATACATCTTCTAACCAGGAATTTGTGCTAGGCGGCTTCAGGCATTTTTGAACAACTTCAGATAGATTTATATTTGTGTATGTATAAATTCTATCTCTCTCTTTCCCTCTGACACACACACGCACACACACACTCTACATAAATAAGTAGGCCTACATATATTTAAAAAAAAAAAAACATCGCTTCCACTGGAAGTGCTTTTATTTTGTATGGTCATAAAGGAATCCACACTTCATACTGATGTCCATTTTTTACCTTTATTCCTTATAGAAGTATGATGGAACACCGTGAAAAAGTGTTTGCCTGGTAGACCAGCAGTAGAATTAACAAAACAGGAGCTTAACAGTTCGCTATTCACAGTCTCAATTTTTCTCTTGTCCGTTCGCGCTACCGTCCGCCAACTTCCGGTCCTGGATCTTGTAGCTTACCAAAATAAAACTTGTTCGTACTGAACATACAAAAGGGGCAAAATACAACTCACTTTACTCATAAAGAACCCGAAATTCAGTGAACAATGTTTTACAATAATATGTAGAACTGAAACTACCTAGCAATCATAAGATTGAGTATATTATCTTCTGGTGTTGGCCTACATATATTTAAAAAAAAATAAAAACATCACTTCCACCGGAAGTACTTTTATTTTGTAGTATTTGCGTGCATTCTTCAGGCAGTGGACCGGAGCCGACGAGTAAGCCAAGGAAAAGAGCGGGGGACTTAACGACAAGAGTACCGAAACACTGAGTTGTGGATGTAAGTTGTCAACATAGAAGTTTCTTAAATGTTTGTACCTGGGGTTCTACGTGTTTTTAAAACGGACAAAGTAAGTTACGTTAGCCGTTTTACGTGGCTAACCGTTAGACAGTTAGCAAGCTAATATGCAAAGTCAACCCGCCAGTTAGCTGTAACGGCTACGCGGCTAGGCTTGTAGTTGGAAAACCTGGTGATGCCTAAGGTGCAGTAGGATAGTGGATAGTGAGGTATCATGGCAGACTGTTCAATGAAAACTAGATATCTGTGTTCGAGCTGTGTCAGTGTTGTGAGTGAAGGCAGAAGCTAACTCATGCACCATGTGCTGTGCATTTGGCTAGAGATTGAAGTTATTCTCTGAAAGTTAATTTTGCTGACTTTATTTTAATAATTGTGATTTTCTTTTCTTTTTTGTGATTTCTAGGAAAATAATTTATGAATGCTACCAGCCCAACTTTATGTAACACTGACTTATTTGTGTAATATAATATGAAATGTTACAAATTGAATAGCCTAATAAGCATCTTACACATCTACTTTGTTTTAATAAATGTTTTTGTATTTTGCTGTAATCCTTTAGTATGAGTAATATGACTGCAGTTTTTGATGGCGGTTTAAACATCATGACAGGTGTCCTGTAAAATAATATTGTTTTGTGTGTTTGGGTTTTCAGGTTGCTGCACCTGCAACAAATATGACTTGGCAGTGTAAGTTGTGTTCAGCTTCTTTTACCACTCGAACATATTTATTGAAACACTGCAGACTGCAGCACAGCCATTTTTCAAAAATTAGCCCACTGCCATGTCTCCATGATGATTGCATGTGCACATTTCAGACACTTAGTGCACTGAGTACTCATCTGTCAAGATATCATACACAAGAACAAAAGAGCAGTGCAAAGGAGATTCAGGAGCTTGTGACCTTCAAGTGTCCTTTATGCACATTTCAGCAACATTTTTCTGAGTCTGTGCTCCTTAGTCACATAAGAACACACTTAAAAAAACATGAGACAGTGGTATGTCCATACAAAGATTGTACATATAGCACAAACGTATACTCTTCATTTAATTCCCATAAAAGTAGATTGCATCAAGCGAGTCTTGCAACAGACTTTGGTAGTGACATTGTCTATGACCATTCTCAGAATCTCCAAGCCACCAGCTCTAATGTAACTATGAATGAAGAGTGTCCATTTCAGTACCCAGAAATGCAGGATGATGAGCAGTGTGATACATCAGCACTAAAAAATCAGCTCAAACTTAATGCAGCATCTTTATTTCTAAAGATGCAGGCTATCCTTCATGTGTCAAACTCAGCTACACAAGAAATAGTTGATCACTTGAATCAGATCTTCTCTTTATCTCAGCCATTAATCAAAGATGCAATTAGTGACATATTGCAGAGACATGGTCACAATATTGCAGATTCCACGCTCAATGAAGTTGTCAGTGCTGTCATGGATTCTAATGTTGTATTTAGTGCTACATCCAAAGGTGCAGAGTTGTCCTCTCATAAGCGAAGAAAGACATTTATAGAGCACAACTATCCATTGGTAATGCCAGTAGAGTACAATTTAGAAGCACCTGGTCATACCATAATGTATGTTCCAATCCTTCAGATGATTCAGGAGCTGTTTAAAAACACAGACATCCTAAATAAGATCAGAGAACCAAACTCTGAGCCTGGTTGTTATGTGTCATATCGTGATGGCTCTCATTTCCAAGAAAACAAGCTACTCTCAACAGAAGATCTACACCTAGCAATCCAGCTATATATTGATGAGCTTGAAATTGCTAACCCTCTTGGCACATCACGTAAAGTTCACAAACTTTGTGCTTTATACTGGGTCCTAGCAAATGTGCCGCCCAAGTATAGATCAGCAATGCACACTATACAATTGGCCCTGCTAGCTAAAGTGACAGACCTCAAGAAATATGGATATGCATGTGTACTTGCTCCACTGGTTCATGATCTCTATACAATCGAACAAGATGGTGTTTTCATTGAATCTGTTGGTCAGAATGTGAAAGGCACCATCTTTTGTGTTTCTGCTGACAATCTGGCTTCACATGGCTTAGGTGGTTTTCTGGAGTCATTCAGAGCAGATTATGTTTGCAGATTCTGCATGGCCACTAGTGAACAGTTTCAAACAACTGAGGTAAAAATGGAAACATTTGTTCAGAGAACCAAAGCGAGCCATGACCTTCATGTCCAAAATGTCCTCCAAGATGACAGTTTAAGCAGCCAATTTGTGGTTAAAGGTGATTGTGTTTTGGGTGAATCACTTGACTACTTCCATCCTATCACAGGTTTTCCTCCAGATCTACTTCATGATCTTTTGGAAGGAATCGTTCCAGTTGAACTTTCTCTTTGCATTAAAGAAATGATTCGGCTTAAGTACTTCACTTTAGATTATTTGAACCAAAGGATCACATCATTCCCATATCAGCACACTGATAAAGTAAATAACCACATCCAGTTCCCAAAACATTCACGTCTCGGGGAACGATTGGAGGCAATGGGCATGAAAATGCCACGCTGCTCAGACTACTTCCCTTGCTTGTGGGTAGTAAAGTACCAGAGGGTAATATTACGTGGGAGGTTTTGATGGACTTAAAAGAGGTGGTTGAATTAGCGTTGTGCCCATCATTTTCTGATGAAACTCTGGACTATTTTGTTTGCAAAATCAGTGACCACAGGCGGATCCTACAAGAGGCTTTCCCTCAGTTTAGCCTTCGTCCTAAACATCACTACGTGGAGCATTACCCCACCTTAGTTAAGTGCTTTGGGCCCCTGGTGCATGTTTGGACCATGCGATTTGAAGCAAAGCATCGCTTTTTCAAGAGAGTGGTGCATGATGCTCAAAACTTCAAAAATGTCTTGAAGACCCTGGCAATCCGACACCAACACATGATGGCCTATCACCTTGGTTCGCCATCATTTTTCAAACCAAAAACACAAACATCCAGGGTTGACTCTGTTTTGGTGTCAGCTCTGCCAGAAGTAGCTCAGGCTTGTATTAGAGGACAAACAACTAGTGACACTGTCTATAGTACATCAAAGGTGACCATTGATGGTACAGACTATATCACTGGAATGTTTGTTTCCGTTGGAATCAGTGGGGGACTGCCAAAATTTTGCAGACTAACACAGATCTACCTTGTAAATCACAATGTTTCTTTTCTCTGTTGTGATTATGACTCCTGGTATGTAGAGCATCTTCGATCCTATGAGCTGTCAGCCACACAGGGAAGCCTGTCTATCCACCTGCAATCTGACTTGAATGATACAATCCCACTCTCGGCATACAAGATTGGGGGCTTGCTGATGCTGACTCCCAAGAGGTTCATACAAGTGAGACAAAATTAAGACCACTCTACAGTAAGTAATTCTTCGTGTATTAGAATATGTGCTTTGTAAAATCAATCATATACATCAACATACATGACATGCATTTTGGAATTGCACTCTTTGGTAACACAGTCTAAATAACATTTCCATAATGGATTAAAAACACAATTATAATTGGCTTATGTTATGGAAGTTATAATATACTGTGTAGCCCAGGTCCTAGATTTGTCTTTTTTTCTTTTCTATAAAGCATTGTGCATGCTGAACACATTATAAGTTGTCATTGATGATTGTAAACATTTAGAAAGCCTTATAAATGCACTGTGATGTCAATGTGCTGATGTGTTTATAACCTCCACATTTCTTCATTTATTAAAGTGATGGCAGCTGAAGCCCACAAAACA
Source organism: Etheostoma spectabile (assembly GCF_008692095.1). NCBI lineage: Eukaryota > Metazoa > Chordata > Actinopteri > Perciformes > Percidae > Etheostoma > Etheostoma spectabile. Next base: position 38,961 of record NW_022603136.1, read on the forward strand.
TGATCCTTCGTGTCATCGATGCGGACCGTGTGAGAAAATTAAAACTCAGCTCCCGTCCAGCCTCTGTTGATGCACTGATTGAAATTTTAAAACAACAGCTGGAACTGGACTGTGACTTTAGTTTGAAGTACGAAGATCCAGACTTTGATGGAAAACTCACTTGCCTTGTTGACATTGAGGAGTTGCCACAAAAAGCCTGTGTTCATATTTCACTTACACATGATTCCAGTTCTCTTGCATCTACTGATACCCTTTCAGATGTGTCGTCCCCAGAACGTCTCAGCAGATGGCCTCCAGGTCCATTTCAGATTCCCACATTTGCATTTGACATTGAGCTGACACTTAGAGACGGGAATGCTCAATTTGAAAAGAATGAAAAACCTCTACAGTTGTCAAGGGACCAAAAGCACAATATTTTAGACAAATTGGCATCTACTATCTATGGTTTCAAGGCCTACCCCAGTGATAAGGAGATAGCAATGTTGGCTGAAGCTCTTGTGAGGACACACCCCTGTTTAAAGGAAGCAGGATCTAACAGTGGATGGAGTGGCTGGAAAAACAGCATCAAATTTAAAATGGGAAATTACAGGACCAAGATGAGAAGAGCTGGATGTCAGGAGGTCACTGTAAATGCTGGGAAAAGAAGCCGAAAAAATCCTGACAATGAACCTTCACACTCCAACATTAAAAGACCTAAGCGTGCAGAGGTCAACTTTCTGCCCAACTTTCCTCAAGGAGAAGATCCCTCAAGTCTTGACCAATTGAGGCAGGCTATTGTTGAGGAAGTAAAGAAGACTGAGAGAAACCTACCTCTTATCAGTAAGATGATGCAGACCACGTTTGCCTTGCGACGACAGACTATTGTGATGTCATGCCCTCCGGTCAAAGAGCTCATGGACCTCTGGCCTGCTCTTCATATGCAGTCTGAGGTAATGTGGTTCAGCTCTTTCGTTGGTTTTATCTTTGCTACTGTAAGTTATTGTGAATTGTTGCCAAATTTCATTAATCATAAAATAAATAATTAAGAAAAATTAAGAATTACTGTATTGTCCTTTCCTCAATGCAGGTGTATGCAGAGTTCCAAAGGATAACAAACCAGAACCTTCCAAACACTTTCTATACCCAGCTTGATTGCCACACTGCTCGCTTGATGGCCTTATTCAGGCAGAAAGCTTCCAAAACTGGAAAGACTGCAGATGCTTTGGCTAACATTTTCAAAGTCCATGATGCACAGGTGATTATACATTTCACAGGTCTACTGTTGGTAGTTTGTTGCATCAGATAAACTTTTGAATTCCATATTTGCACCAGATAAATCAGCAGGCTATCATAGTGGATTTTTGTGCAGATATTGGTAATTAATGAATTGGTAATTAGTTGGGACTGTTTGGCATTGGCATAGATCGGTATACTGTATTTACACTATTTTAATTTTCTCAGGAAATACATGATGTCCACACGAGACGGACCACTGTTCTCCATGCCCTTCCTGTTTATCTACGTGAGGAAGTCTCTGAATTTTTCAGATCATGTGTGGTAAGTCTAAGTAAAGAGATATCAGGCCTGCCCAGTAGGGCTTTCTTTTTTGCAAAGAAAATCAAGTAGCTGTCATTAGCCTAATAGTGGCACACATAAAAGTAATCTCTCTTTCTCAGCAAACAAGAGCACAATGCAGCAGAATTAACAGGAGTCTTTCAGACTGGTGTATTTATTTTTAAAGATAGGACAATCAACTGTAATCAAAATTCCCTCCGCCATAAATTCAGGAAATGTGATTAGTATATGATCTCCCTTTCATTTTTTTAAGGATGGTATGGATGAACCAGACCTGGCGGATGCATCAGTGATCCTCCTTACAACTGTCAGTGACGATGCCTCTAGTCCAGTTCACTACCACCCAGTGAGAGTCTCAGTCGTCCTTGAGGGTGATGTGGTTGTCAACCTTCCCAGGCTTGCTGATGCCTTCCTGGTAATGTTTGGACTGATATATGCACTACACCTCAGCTATCCTAAGGGACTCACCAGCACTTTTGAGTTCACACAGAAAATCGTGCTTGGTCTTGATGACTCTAAACTTTCACCCAAGCTGCAGACTCTTAAAAATGACCTGATGTTATATGTGTAACTGAAGATCCAAAAAGGAGTGGTGGATTCTGATAGCTCACTCTGTTAGAGCATAGTCCACAATTGCCAGGTCCATGTTGACTACTGTTCAATTTTAATGTTAAAGTTGTTGCTTTACTCAACTGGTTTTCAGCCAACTGGCATAAAGTAGACACTGTACCACTTAAATTGTATTATTGTTAAGTAATGCAGGGTTGTATTAAGTGTTCATACACTGTATTGTTATATATTGCTAATATTTCTTGAAGTTGCTAGATTTAAACCAGATAGCCAACGGAAGGCTACACACTGCCTTTTGTAAAGTTTTGAAATTGTAGCAGTTTTGGTTGTGAAGAATTTATAAGCAATTTGTTATACATTGCTGCAATGCAGGATTACAACCAGATGGCCCAAAATGTGCCTTAACAAATGGTTCTTAAATTTTCTATTCTTTTTTTTCTTTTTTTCTTTATTTTCTGTTTTCTTTCAAATATTGTTTCATATTTTTTGGGTCATTTGCTGATGCAAATGTTGTATTAACAGTTTTATAAGCTATTTGTCAGACAAAGATCTATTCTTACTGTAATTTAAGTTTTTCTGAGTTTTAATATTTCTATGATTTATCTTAAAATATTTTACAAAATTTCCAGTAAGTGGTCTTGTTAATTGTTACTTTTTATTTATTTGTTTGTTTGTTTTCATTGAATATAATGTTTGTTAAAATACAACAAAGGTTTATGCAAAAATGCTGAACAGAAAAAAATAGTTTTTTATTTTTTACTTTTAAGTCAGGAGTACTTATTATCTTTAAGGCAATCAGTTGCCAAAATTTTTTTAAGTTTGATGTGAAATGATTTTGAGTTGTACAAGTCAATGTTTTTAAGTCATGTTTAATGAGAAGATTGAAAGAATATACTAATAAATGTTAAGTTCATTGAACATAAAATATTGAGTGTTCATACTTGAAAGGATTAAGTTTAGTTGAATTATTTCAATGAGAAAGATGAATGAATATTCTGAGTAGCAGAAACTAAAGAATTTTGACTTGGCTTGATTGGTAAATTTAATTTAATAATAATTTGAATTTACATGTAAAAGAAACTCCAAATATATAAGTTCTGTATACTCAAATGTTTGAGTTTCAGAAATCAAAAGAATTGTGGCAACTGATTGCCTTACTTTTTTTGAGTACTGCTAACTTATTCGGGTTTACAGTGTACCAGTGTCCGCTGAGCAGGACGCCGTCTCCATGTCATGCTTAACACGGCCAAGTCGTGTCCTCTTCCCTCCTCTCACGTCCACATCCCCCCTAGAGGTGTTTGGGTGTTCAGTTTTAGAAACCCTTATCTTTTTCCTAAGGGTCTTCTTGGCCTTTCTTTTAATTGTTCTAGTCGGTCCATCATGTGCAGTCGCTGGTGTCCTGACATAACGCTCTACAAATGAGAAAAACATCAATTTGTTGTGAATTATAGCCGCTAAATGTTTTTAATTGTTTGTTTTTTTAATTATCCCACAGTACAGATCACAGTGGGATTTGCCCTGATCTCACACTAACCTCGGATTCTTCTTAGGGCCGGAGAAACAAGAGTCTTTGCACAATCTTTCTTCATGATAATGTTAAACAAGGTTCCAACACGATAACTTCAGAGTAAGGAGTGAATCTAGATCCAACCCTTCAACACTTAAGTTTCTTAAGAATGAGCTTCCCACTGTGTGTGTGTGTGTGTGTGTTCTAAAGGTAAAGGGACCGGAACACCAACTGTGATGACAATTCCATCATAAGGAAACGCCAGTGACATCACAAAGACGTGTTCTGGAATATGCAAATTAGAGTTCTGAATAGATTGTGTATGTGTGTGTGTATATTTGAATAGGTAAATGTAACCCACATATAAATGGGCAATAATAGAATAAATACGTCCTATAATATGTAATAAATATATTAGTAATTATATACAAGTGATTATAAAATACATGTGAAAACTATATATAAGTATAAATAAATGGTTTATATTGACATGATCGCTTGTTAACATAGATATCCAATACAAGGGCATATTGTTATTGTGGCATAGCCTATAAAGTTGAGTGTTACTACACCCTAGCCAATAGAGTGTTTAGGCCCGCCTCTCAGCCGTTCGCGCTACTGACTGAGACCGGAAGTGACTCCAGAAAAGCTGAATCATCGTAGCAGCATATACTTATACATTTAAGGCTAATGTTAAGGTGTGGACTGTTGACGTAAATTAATATTGAGAAACACTGGAAAGGGACTGAAGAAGGCAGGTTCAAGCTACTGAGCTGTCTTTTGTACTGGTCAGGTTTTTTTGCTCGATTCAAAGTTGAGGGATCGCAGTCTGGTGGAGTCTAGACCGGCGGTGGAAATCAACAGAGAACATAGAGCGTAGAGAAACTGGATGGCGAGCCAAGCCCACTTGATGTAGAGCCGTTGTAGCCAGGAGGTTGCAACCTAGAGGCCTTACAGCGGAGAAACTTGATCTATTACCCCTTTGGCCAAGGGGTCAGGTAGAACTGTGTGCACACTTCATTTCCTTGAAGGAGGACAAATATCCTTTTTTGCGCTTAAGGAAGTGAGAACAGTATTTTAGCAGACCCGGGTCTAATTTATTTTTATTAACTGGACTGAACATTTATTATTTTGATACTTTGTATTTTATTTCTACTTTTTTATATGGGATCCCACTTTTCACTTTTCACCTTACTTCAATTGATGTATATAATTGTTAATGTATTAATGCTACTTACCCTGTTAGTTATTGCAATTAATACATACAGTTAAACTTCTCCTGTGATGTGTGTGTTATTTCACTGTGGTAATTCAATCCTTTGGCTTCAGCGAGCAAACCTATAATCTTCTGATCTGGCCCAATTCCGAACATCTGGATAGCTGAAATATCTCTTATTGTCAGTAAATTTATTGGTTATTCTTATAAAAGTGATCAGCCTTTGAGTAGCTGGTTACATAAAGGTATAGATATACACAGATGTATAACTTTTTAAAACCTATTTAAGACCTTTCTGTGTACCAGAAACAGCTGTGAAGTAGCTAGCGCTGAACCAACCAGACTCCATTTAAAAAACAGTACTTTTAGCGTGTATAGAACCAACATAATTTCACATGTAAATCGGTTAAAGTATGTGTTTATGTCAACAAACACTAGATTTATACATGTTTGGGAAGTTGTAGAGAAGACCAAAAAGGGCTTTTCATAGTTTTATTTTGTTTCTGTTGCGTTTGAATGAAGTGTGTTGTACTATCCTAAAATTACTATTTATTTACATGGAGTCTGGTGGTTAGTGATGTGAGCCTTAATAGACTGTATATAAATAAAACACCCCAGTTTTGCTAATCTTTTTTAAATACATACAGTTTTGTTTTAATGATGAAGTGTTAAGTGTCTTAACCCTTCAAGATAAATAACCTTTTATAACCTATTTAAGGTCTTTCTGTTCCCCAGAAACAGCTTTGACGTAGCTAGCACTAACCAACCAGACTCCATTTAAAAAAACAGTACTTTTAGTGTGTATATTTGTGTGTGAGAGAGAGAAATGTGTGTGTGTATGTGTGTGAGTGAGTGTGTTTGTTTGTGTGCGTGTGTGTGTTCGTGTATGTGACTGATTGTGTGTGTGTGTGTGTGTGTGTGTGTGTGTGTGTGTGTGTGTGTGTGTGTGTGTGAGACCAGCGAAGTCTCTGATTGGTGGAGACTGTTGCCATGCTAATATCTAGCAAGGGCAGGCTAGAAGATTATCGTTTCTGTAACTTTACGAATTCATTTCATCATTAATATTTAAACACTAACTGAATAGCCAGGTTTATTCTTCTAAACGTTTTGTTTAGATATGATAGTTACATTATAATTGATAAAATAGCTTTTATATAAAAGATTGAATTGATTTTTTTTAAAGAATATCTCACTAATTTAACACTATTCAACTAATTATATCAAACTACACTGTATAATTTCTTAGCTAGTACTACATCAGTGAAACCTAATTATATTTAGAAGACACAATAAAATTAATTTATCAAATATACAGTGGTATACAGTTCTGGCTGGGACATTTCTGATCACTCCATCTACAGTGACAGGACATTTATGTTGTTTTAAACAAAGTTCAACCTTTAAATCTGCCTGAATGTACAAGTTACAGTTAGTTAGCTAGCACAGCTTACAGTTAGCTAGTTACAGTTAGCTAGCTACAGCTAGCTAGCTACAGCCAGCTAGTTACAGTAGCTAGAACGTTAGAGTTTACAGCAGCTAGCTAGTTAGCTAGTTACAGTTAGCTAGTTACAGCTAGCTAGCTACTGTTAGCTAGTTACAGCTAGCTAGCTACAGTTAGCTAGCTAGCCTGAAGAGGTCATGAGAGTGCACTTTCTTACCTTGACAAGGGGTCAAAAGACAGTTGGATGTAGATGCAAAGCATTTAGGTTAAAGCCAAAAACCAGGGGGCCAATTAAAGTTCTCCTATCCCATGACCCCAATTTCTAAGTAACAGGAAAGGCCTGATAAACATACATGTGCAGCTCAACCTCAAAAGCCATAAAGCAAATGCTTGTGGCTTAAAGATCGAGCTCCCCTCTCATGGAAGTTCAGCCAGATGCAGTCTCTGTGGCGCAATAGGTCAGCGCAGTTGGCTGTTAACTGAAAGGATGGTGGTTCAAGTCCACCCAGGGATGTTTGTTGCTTAAATCATCTGGAGTTAGCCAACTCTGGTGTTTATTTTCTGCAGGAGAATCTAGAGCTGCATGCACTGTACATATTAATCTTTACGGTCATTGGTATGCAGGTCACTTGATGGCAATCAAGCAAATACGTAAAGCCCCACCCTACAAGTTTGTGATGTTTGGTTGGCAACTGTATGTCAATGAACAAGCTAGTTTCTGTGAGAAACTTCGGAGAAACCACTAGTAAAATCACAGATACATCATAAGTTGCGGAATTTTCTTGAATACCAAATATTTGAATTCAAAGTCACAGTCCGATTGAAGTGTAAGAAAAATACCTTCTGTGGCTTCAAGTGAGCTTATTGTTCATGCTTCTCTGTTTTACTGCTGGAGGGGCGCAAGGAATTTGTGGGCTTTTATCAAGCTTTGAGGTTGGTGGTTCGAACATGTTGGGAGCATTAAAGAGTAATAATGGGATTGGATGGTTAGCTCTCAGTTGTTAATGTTAATAACTGCTGACATGTTTATGTTTAGATATTTGAACTAACTTCAAGTTATTTTTTTTAACATTATTAAGATTTAATAATGCAATAACTAGTATGACTCATTATGTTGTGTTTAATTACAGGAGACTGGATGAGGGGGCCTGGCTAATTACTCAAACCAAATCGGTCTAGGTGAAGAAAGATATGTCATCCTAAAATGCTTGAGATACGAACAATAAAGATTACACATATGCTGCTTGTGAACAAGCTCAATCTGATCTGTGTATACTGTATATTATACAAATACTTTAAAGTAAAGGTTAGAAGATACAGTGGGGCTCGAAATTTTGGGCACCCCAGGTAAAAATTTGTATTAATGTGCATAAAGAAGCCAACAAAAGATGGAAAAAACTTCAAAAGGCATCAAATGACAGAGTAGACATTCGTATAATATGTCACAAAACGTTAGATTTTATTTCCATCATTTACACTTTAAAAATAACAGAAAACAAAAATATGGCGTCTGCTAAACACCCTGCAGAGCTAATACCTCGTACTGCCCTGTTCGGCAAGTATCACAGCTTGTAATTGCTTCTTGTAGCCAGCCAAGAGTCTTTCAATTCTTGTTTGAGGTATCTTCGCCCATTCTTCCTTCCAAAAGTCTTCCAGTTCTTTGAGATTTCTGGGCTGTCTGTCACACCCTGCTCCTTTAAGGTCTATCCATTGATTTTACATTATGTTGAGGTCAGGAGATTGTGAAGGCCATGGCAAAACCTTCAGTTTACACCTTGTGATGTAATCCACAGTGGAGTTTGAGGTGTGTTTAGGATCATTATCCATTTGTAGAAGCCATCCTCTCTTTAACTTCAGCTTTTTCAGAGATGGCATCAAGTTAGCGTCCAAAATTTGCTGGAATTTTATTGAATTCATTTTTCCTTCTGCTCGTGAAATGTTCCCTGTGCCACTGGCTGCAATACAACCCCAAAGCATGATTGATTCCTCCCCCCCCCATGCTTAACCGTTGGAAAGAGGAACTTTTCATTAAATTCTGTGCCCTTTCTTCTCCAAACGTACCTTTGCTCCTTGCGGCCAAAAATTTCTAATTTAACCTCATTTGTCCACAGAACTTGTTCCCACAATGCATCAGGCTTTTCTATATGTTCATTTGCAAACTTCAAACACTGATTTTTGTGGTGAGGACGTAGAAGAGGTTTTCATCTGATGACTCTTCCATGAAGACCATATTTGTACAAGTGTCTCTTTTTATAGTGGAATGGTGTAGCACAACTCCAGTGTCTCCAGGTCTTTCTGGATGGATCGTGCAGTCTAACATGGGTCTGGACTTGCTTTTCTCAAAATCCTGCGAGCGGTTCTGTCTGATATTTTTCTTGGTCTTCCAGATCTTGCTTTAACTTCCACTGTTCCTGATGACTGCCATTTCTTAATAGCATTCCCAACAGAGGATATTGGCATTTGAAAACTCTTCTTACAGCCTTCTCCTGGTTTGTGAGCATCAACTATTTTCAGTTTCAGTTTTCTAGACAACTGCTTAGAAGAAACCATGGTTTTTTGTTTTTTTTAAAGTGTAAATGATGGAAATAAAATCTAACTTTTTGTGACATATTATACGAATGTCTACTCTGTCATTTGATGCCTTTTGGAGATTTTCCATCTTTTCTTGGCTTCTTTATGCATATTAATACAAATTTTTACCTGGGGTGCCCAACATTTGAGCCCCACTGTACCTACAGACTCAGTCTTTGGATGGTATGGTAGTAATTCGCTAGGTACCACGACGGCCGACATACGCCCCGTCACGGTTACCAACAATTTTGGCAATGAATGAGTAATTCACATTGAACACTTGTGATTGGTTGGTCATTTAAAAACATTGCTTGCGAGTAGAGCTGTAAAAATTGCACAGTAGAGATATATACACAGCTGTCAGCCATGTTGACTCTAATGACATTTGCAAGTTCAACATGCTACAACTTCATGTTATCACGTTGGTTGTCTTCGGCTATGTAAAATTTGCAAATGGCAGTGGAACAATACTTGTATAAAAGCTGCCTGTGGGTAGTGACTGTTGAGGTGCATGCCAAAATCTGACGCGGACACGCGCGTCGCACCGCGAGCGTGCACGCGCACCACACGGAGACATAGGAGAAAGAGAAGCGGAGACAACACTGTTTGGAGTTTGATGAGCAGGTTGAGACTGTCTGTGTGCGTCCTCGAGATCTGTGAGTCATGTAACTTGTGTTGTCAGTTCTTTTAAGCTTGTTGTTGTAGGCTAACGGTTTTAAGTGTATAGTGCTAACCCAACTTAAGCTAGCTAGTGATTTGTTGTCTTTGTTCTTTGCCTGTTAGCTAGGTTACACGTGTCTGTTCATCCAATATAACAGTAGTTGTTACGCCTTGGCTCACGGTAGCAATTTATGTGCACTGTTTACATGCTATAGTAGTGACCCAGCATAATTATAATGTGCTTAATGGGGAGTCTGTTGTTAACAGCTAACCTATATGTTTATATTGTACTAAATTATGGATTTCTTATTTTTTGCTAGACTGCATCTGGTTCTTATGCATTGTGTATTGTGTTGTTTTTCATTGCAGAACCACACACACACCTACTCAGCTAAACAGAGTATTAGCAGACGCCCATGTTTGTATTGTTACTTTTTGAATAAAATATAAAAGGAGAGAAGTGGTTCCGTCCGTGTTTTGGCAGACACACCTGGGCGAAGTTGGAAACTGGGATCAGCTTAATATACAGTCCTAATTCAATCCTCCTCAACATTGAGGTCCTTTGAGCCAGATTCTAAGCTTTACGCCAGGATAAAGATGGAACAGTACAGCGGTGGAGCTCGTTCTAAGAGGGATAGACAGCCACCACGTCATTTGGGTGACTACGAAGTGGACTATCCTAACCACAGATCACAAGCTACACGTAGAATAAGCACAGTACAGTACGAACATGGGCGAGAAGAGGATGAGTATCAACCACTGGAGGGAGCAGCCAAGACGACCTCTCTCACGCCTCATCACTCTGACCCATATCTGCTCAGGGGGAATACAGAGCAGAATGAGCAGTATAGCTCCAACAGCATTTCCAGGGAGCTGGCGAAGATAAGGGAGGAGAACATACGTCTTCATGAATCCAAGCTAGCCTTTCATAGGAACCTGGAGAAGCTTCACTCACTCAAAGATGACATGAAGATTATGATGGAGACAGTATGCCACCTCAAGGAAGCAAAGTCGGTTGCTGTTACTACACCCCCATAAGATCAGTTCCAGGTGAGTGGCCAACCATATCCCTCCACCTGTCACATCATGCCTTCAGCAGTCGAGGAACATGAAGAGAGTGGCCAGAACCACCACCTCCACCCTGGCCTGAGTCTAATGAAAGGCCCCAAAGAGATGTGGTTGACCCTTGGACAGGGTAATAAGCGAGATCCAGGACATTAGGCTCAATGTCACTTCGGTGCTGCAACCCAGAGCAGACCAGCTACGAGGAGTACCCTGCTTCCTCACGGAGACCCTCCACCACAGTTAGGCCTAACATACAAGGAGCCAGGTTATATGCAGCCTCAACATTACCCTCCGCAGTCCAGCTCCACACCAATTCAGAACTACTCAGGTCCGCAGACCCATATGCCTAGAACAACTTGGGCTACCCCGCAACTAGCAGATCCCGGAGCTTCACCTGCACAGATGCTTAGGCCAAGAGAGCCATCCTATGGGCAAGCCAACAGGGAACTCCCTCAAGCAGAGTTAGCCTATAGGGGACCCAGGCCCACTTTGCCAGACTTTAGCCAGCGAGACCCAAGTCAGTTTGCCTGATTAAAGATTGCTCTAGAGAACCTGTTGCCACCTGATGCAACAGAGCTCTTCAAGTATCAGATCCTCACTGACCACCTTAAACTAGAAGAGGCGTGTCTGGTAGCAGATTCGTACCTCAACTCCCCCACTCCATTTTCAGACATTATGGGAGCTCTGACCGAGAGGTTTGGGCAGCCGTACCAGGTTGCACTGAAGAGGATTGCCAGTGTCATGGATTCACCTGACATCAGATGTGGTGACGCGGTCGCCTTTGAGAGGTTCGCTTTGCAGGTCCAGTCATTAGTGGGAATGTTAAAGACCCTAGGTCCAGAAGGTGAGGGTGAGCTGAAATGTGGGTCTCATGTAGCACGCCTACTCAGTAAGCTCCCCCCGGAGATGAGGTCGGATTTTCGGCGCTGTATGTTTCGCAGCACAGGTGTCACGTACACCCTCCAGGACTTCACCGACTGGCTCCAGTACGAGTCTCGTTGCCAAGACTTTGACAGCCACTCGCCAACTAAGGGACAGAAAGAGGGACAGAGGTCAGATGGACGGCATGGAAGGTGTACCACGTCTGTTCTCCATAGCGCTAAAGATGCCCACGGAAAGGGAGCTGCACCCTCTGCTACTTTGGAGAGGAGAGACACTAAAGCCAAGGCATATTGTCCTTACTGTGACAATGATGCACATTACCTCAATCAGTGCTCAGCAATCCAGACTCTCACTAAGGCTCAAATCACTGAGTGGATACGGTCCAAAAATAAGTGCTGGCGCTGTGGAAGGTCCCATCAGGCAGCACAGTGTACGCTCAAGAAGCTTTGTGGTCTTTGTCAAGAACATTTGCAAGTCCTTCTTGATGTTAACACCAGAACACCAAAGGAGGAGCCAACAGAAAGGAGTTGCCTCATAAACACAGCTACTGGAGTACTCTACTTAGATCGACCAACCGACTGCAACCGGGTGTTACTGAAAGTCATCAGAGTGATCCTGTATAACGGTAAGCACACCCTGGGGCCTCTGTGTCATTCCGTGTTTCCCCCGTCTCTCAGCCCAAAAAGCGCTTCCGTATTAACAGAGCCTTCACAGCAGCTCACCTAGGCTTGGCGGATCAATCATATCCAGTAACCAGTTTGCAGAAGAGGTATAAGAACCTGGCAGGTCTTCCCCTTCAGCAGTTTGAGAACGCCAGCCCACTCCTTCTCATTGGTGCCGATCATCCACATCTCATCACCCCCATAGAGCCAGTGAAGCTCGGGCCACCAGGTGGACCAGTCGCCATTCGAACCAGACTAGGGTGGACGCTTCAGGGCCCAGCACGGATCGTGGAGCAACAGCTACGGCCGCAACAGCGTCTTCTGACGTCCACTGTTTCTTCCAACATGGAGCTCTTTCAGAATGTTGAGAAGCTTTGGCAGCTGGACGTGCTGCCATACAGAAATGAGAAAGTGGTGACCAGGTCAAGACAAGACCAAGAGGCAGTAAGTCTGCTTGAAGAAAAGACTACGCGTGTGGAGGTGAATGGAGTACTCCGCTATGCAACACCACTGCTCCGTAAGAAGGACATGCCCCACTTCCATGCTCCAAAGGAGGCAGTGACGCCGAGCCTTCGGAGTACCGAGAGATGGTTGGCCAAGGATCCTGATCGGGCTAAGGCCTACAACGAAGAGATACAGAAGTTGGTTCAGGCCGGCTCTGTGATCAAGCTAGGATCCAGTGCACTCACCCAAGACAGGGAATCATGGTGCATCCCGCACCACATGGTGAGCCACAATGGGAGAACCGTGTTGTGTTTAATTGTTCATACCAGTTCAAAGGGCTCAACCTAATGCGTCCCTCCTACCTGGACCGACCCTTGGTGCATCACTCCTGGGAGTTCTTTTACGTTTCAGGGAGCATCCTGTCGCAGTCAGCGGAGACATAAAGGGAATGTTTCACCAGGTCCGCTTCTACCTGAAGATAAAGCCCCTACTGCGTTTTGTGTGGCGCGACATGAGGAGAGACGATCCCCCAGATGTCTTTGAGTGGCAGGTGATACCATTTGGCACAACTTGCAGTCCGTGCTGTGCTAGCTATGCCTTACAGAAGAACGTCTCCGCTCACTGTGAGCCTGAGGACAGTTTACGATCATCAGTGGAAAGATGTTTCTATGTTGATAACTGCCTCCAGAGCCTGCCAACATCAAGGGAAGCCAGACAGCTAGTGGACAAGTTACGGGCCCTCCTTTCCTCCGGAGGGTTCGAGCTGCGCCAGTGGGCCAGTAATGTTTCCAGTGTGGTTAATCACCTGCCAAAGGAGGCCAAATCAGACAACCTTGAGCTCTGGCTTACTCAAGTTGTAGCAGAGGCTCCAGAATCAACCCTTGGGCTCAGTTGGCACTTCCAGTCTGACACCTTGGGGTACAAGCACAGGCCTGTGGATTACGGAGTGCCCACTATGCGGAATGTGTACAAGGTACTGGCAAGCCAGTACGACCCTCTTGGGTTCATTCTGCCATTTACAACCAGAGCCAAGATGTTAGTCCAGCGCCTCTGGGACAAGAAAAGGGAATGGGACGACCCCCTCCTCCCACAGGAGCTTCTAGATGCCTGGAACGAGTGGTCAGGGGAACTACAGGTCTTACCTTCTATCCGCCTGCATAGGTGCTATACTCCTGAAGAAGTGGACTGTGACAGCGTCATACGCGAGGTCCACATATTCTGTGACGCTTCTGAAAGAGCATACGGGGCTGTAGCTTACCTACGAACAGAGGACAATCAGGGCAAGACTTATCTGGCATCCTTTTGCAAGATCCAGAGTAGCACCCAAACGTCACCTGTCTATGCCGAGACTGGAGTTGTGTGCAGCTGTGGTAGGAGCCCAGATCGCCACGGTGTTACAACAGGAGCTCACATTGAAAATCAGTCAGATCACATTGTGACTGATTCCACAACTGTATTGATGTGGCTACAGTCTGAGTCTTGCCGCTTTAAAGTCTTCGTCGGCACAAGGGTGGCGAGATTCAAGAGCTCACTGACCTCCGTGCGTGGCGTTATGTGGATTCAGCGAGGAATCCTGCAGATGACATCACAAGAGGAAAGACACATTGAGAGATCTTGCAGAGCCAATAGGTGGAGTCAAGGCCCACCATTCCTGCTCCACGCTTCAGACACTTGGCCCATGAAACCGACCACCTCAGCTGAGAAGAAGTATCAGAGCTCCGAAGTCAATCTTCTGCGAGTTGTATCCACAGCATTAGATCCTCCAGGTCCAGATGCGGACAAGTGTAACACTTGGAGGGAGCTCATCAATGTTACAGCACAGAGCTTCATGGGGCGGCGGACCAGCACAGTAGTCCTACGGCCGCAGACTACCAGAAAGCAGAGACCCTCATCTTCCAAAGAGCCCAAAAGGACAGCTTCCCAGAAGAGCTGCGTCTCTTGAGACTGGTAAACCAGTCCCATCTAGTAGTCGCCTACTTACCTTATCCCCAGAGTTTGACGAGTCACAAGACATCATCAGAGTGGCAGACTACGACGATCTGAAGACCTGGAGCATTCCACCCTGCAATCCCATCATTCTAGATCCTAGTCCACCCTGCAGTCAAACTTCTGATAAAGGATTATGACAGTCGACTGCGTCACCCTGGCCCAGAGAGGGTGTTTGCAGAAATACGGCGCACCTTTTTGGATCCTCAGAGGGCAGGAAGCCATCCGTCATCACCAGCACACACTTGCAGTGAGTGTCATCGTGGAAGTCTAAACCCGTGATTCCCAAGATGGACGACCTACCGGCAGCCCGTCTTGAGAAGATGGGCATAATCTTTAATGTCTCTCCACCAACCCGAGCTGTGCACTTATATCTCCTCACCAGCAAGCGATGCATGACTGACTCTTTTCTGATGGCCTTGCGGAGGTTCATGGCCCGCAGAGGGACTCCAGCTGAGTTGTTCTCAGATCATGGACAAATTTCAGGGGAGAGAAAGAACTGCGAGAGGCCTTTGCTGCACTTTCCCCCAAACTGAGGCAGAGCCTTGCCAAAGAAGATCATCTTTCACTTTAATCCACCGGCGGCACCACATTTTTGAGGAGTCTGGGAGAGGGAGATCCGCTCAGTCAAACAGGCACTCTACACCACCGTGGGTGCTCAGGCCCAGGCTGAAGAAGTCTCTCAGAACAGTGCTCATAGAAGTGGAAGGCATTCTAAATTCCAAACCCTTAGGTTATGTATCATCCAGCGCTGCAGATCTGGACC
>NW_022603137.1:0-33860 GCF_008692095.1 Etheostoma spectabile
CTAAACCCTGAGACCGGAGCAAGATTTAGCTCAACAGTGTTTAGTGCTTGGTCAAAAGGGTCATGAGGAGGGGTTTTTTGTCACCCCCCATTCACAGAATGAACAACTTCTGCCATCCTGGGTGAGGGAGAGACACTTCAAGGGTTTTATACATGGTTCTTACATTACGCTATTATATTTTGCGTTTTTTTTAAACTGATGAATACACTATTACAGTCATGTCTACAGTGGACATTTAGTTGATCAATTTCCTTATTTTTATAGTTTCTAGATTTCAGAATCCAAGACAGACAGAGTTGAGAGGTATCTGGCTATGCTTCATATTCTAGCATTGTAGATAGTGTTTTTTATTTTATCGTACTAATAATTTCCTGAGTAACATTATCTTCTGCTAACTTTAAAGTGCTCATATTATATTTGTAGACTGCTTACGCATTCAGTGGTCCACCATCATCTGCCACACTTTCTTGTTTCATAACAGCGTTGCAGTTGTTTTACTGAAGTTTGCCTGAAAGAGTACAATATTCAGGACATGAAGAGTGCCATTTGCTTTCATTAAACATGTCAGTAATCTTCCTTCATTTTGTCATACTTATTGAGTGAAGATTTAAAATTGTAAGTAAGAGAAAATCCAGGGTTTAAAGAAGGTTGTTCACTAACTCTCTCTGTTTGTCTGTGCTATAAGAAACGGAGAGGAGAGGGACCCAAACGTCACCACTGTCAGCACTGTGAGAAATCCTTCACACATCTAATATTTAAAGATTCATCAAAGAGTTCACACTGAGGAGAATCTACACAGCTGTGATCAATTGGATCAGTTTTCACACTACAGAGTTTACCTAAAAAACACATCAACGCATCACACTGGAGAGAAACCGTACAGCTGTGATCAATGTGGGGCAGCTTTCACACAACAGAGTACCTAAAACACATCAACGCAGTCACACTGGAGAGAAGCCGTACAGCTGTGATCAATGTGGGGCAGCTTTCACACAACAGAGTGCCCTAAAAATACATCAACGCATTCACACTGGGGAGAAGCCGTACAGCTGTGATCAATGTGGGGCGGCTTTCACAGTGCAGAATAAACTAAAAATACATCGCGCATTCACACTGGAGAGAAGCCGTACAGCTGTGATCAATGTGGGGCAGCTTTCACAATGCAGAATAAACTAAAAAGACATCAACGCATACACTGGAGAGAAGCCATACAGCTGTGATCAATGTGGGAAAATTTTCTGTGAGTGGTAACCTTGAAAGCCACCGGCGTGTTCACACTGGAGAGAAGCCGTACTGGTGTGATCAGTGTGGGAAAGGTTTTCTCGCAGTAATAGCCTAAACATCACGGCTCATTCACTCTGCCTCGTTGTGAAGATGTTTCAGAGCCAAGCTGTTTTCCTCTTCTTCCTCATGCCTTGATAGGTGTGTTCTTTATTCTGATCGTCTCTCCTCATTGAAGGCTGACCAGCAGTAACGACCATTTAGATTAGGAAATATAACGTGTTTTGCATTAAAACCTACCAAAGGAAACATTCTTCTGCTTTGATTTAGGCAGACTAGTTGCTAAAGGGTATTGCTGCCCTCTACTGTTTGTTACCGACATTCACATAATTATTAGTTTTTTACCATAAAGTCCACAGCTAAAAAAGCATACCAGCCTAATGAGAGTAATAAACATAGTTATAAATGAACACACATCCTACTTAAATGTTCCTTTTAAAGCTTGGATCCCAAACTTACATACAGTGCCCTCGCGTCAACCTAGCACAGAGGTTACAGACTCCACTAATCCAGAGCTGCTGAAGCGCCTGCATGGATGTCCCTTCATCATCTTTATCCAGCTCCCGACAGAACATGTCCACATTCTTGGCTGTAGTGAATACCACCAGTTACTTTCAGGGTGGCTGGATAAATAAGAAAGTTTGAGACGTCTTTAGCATGTAATTTACGCTGTACTCCTATACTTCCTGACACTGCTGGGCAGTGAAAGCACTGTAGCCAGGCTTAAAATGCAGCGTTGCATTGGAGTCCTGAATCGGGCCGTCCTGCTGCCGCCTGAAGGACTGCCTGGCGGCCCTGGTATCTCAGACACCTTCAAATCCGCATATGTGTCGTTGTATCTTGCCGTTGATTCTGTGGGCTCTGTCCATGTTGATGGTGGCCCTGTTCTGTAAGGAGGGAATCCAAACCAGTAGCTGTTCTGCAGGAATCCCACTGGGTCTCTTTTTCAGTCCAATAATGCGCACATTGTTGTATCTCAATCTGTCCTCCATTTTGGCTAGCTTAAACTCAAATTTCTTCTCGTCATCAATGCAGGTTTCTTATCTGCCTGTTGTCTCCCTGCCTCTCAAGCTCTGTCCTGATGTGTTGCAGCAATGCTTACTTTACTGCGTTGTGGACCGCTTATTGAAGAACATTTGTATCTTTTCCAGGACCTTTTGCGCCTGCAGACATTTCACTAAGTCACAGTGGTAACAAATAAAATGACTGACGTTGAATGAGAAAGAATGACCTGATTGTTTATTGTAAATGCAGAGGAGGATGCGGAGCCTCAGCTCTGAGCAACCCTTGCAAACACCGGTCACGGTCCATGGTTTAACAACCAATGTGTGGAAGGTCTAAATTTGGACTTTAGGTCAAATTCAGTTTAAAACCTTTTAAAGTCAACTCTGCCTGAACAGTGTAATGATTTAACAAGGTGCCCTTAAGTTGTATGTCTGCATTAGCTTAAGTTAAGTGTATTGTCTTGTTCGTGTTGTAGTATCTATAGAGATTTGTGGTGTAGTATGGAACCATTGTCCTGTCTTTTATGTTTTATGAAACTTATTGCCGCCTGTCTCGGCAGGACTCCCTAGAAGATAGTTATTGTAGCTCATTGGGATTGTTCCTGGTTTAATAAAGTTTAAATAAAAAATAAAATTAATCTGTAATAAGTCCAAACATTCTTCTCTTCATTACCGACATACTGGAAGTCGGCCATGTTTAATTGGATGCTCTCCAGTTCTTGTTGTTTGGTAAATTAACATTATGTTTTTTACTTTGGGGACTTTTCATTTCATATTCTTGTCTGACATTTTCTATTCCCTGTTTGTATTTTCTGTGACTGCATGTGGTTTAAATCTGTTGGAGTTTCTTCAGACTAAAGCAAAGACACTGATGATGTCATCCAAAAGAAACATAAAGGACAGCAACCTGTTTCCAGAGGACACTAAAGAATGACGGAGCAGCAGGAAACAGAGCAGCTCAAATAGCAAACAGCTGATTTTATTCATCTGACTCGTAGAATACGCCAATGATTGACTCGTTTTAAATGTCTGGGAATGTGGAACAGCTCCATGCTGACTACCTGAAATAAAACAAGGCCACATGCTGATTTAAGGGGACTGATTTGATGGATTTATTCGTCCTGTCATAAAGTTCCAACGTTAAGTTTTTAACGCCAGTTCAAAACGGAGCTGAACACGGAGGAGGATTCCTCCCTAACGGCCGCTCTGCTCTGCTCCGTGCCCCCCCTGTCCGGTAATAGTTAAAGCAGATAAAAACCTAAAGACCACTCAAAAGCTTCAAGATAAAACTTACTTAAGAAGCGTCTTCATTCACGTTCAAGAGAGGCCTGTTTCCAGCCAGACTATGAATTGATTCATGAAATCCCTGTTATTATATGTGGTCAGTCCCATATGGTCTAGCGGTTAGGATTCCTGGTTTTCACCCAGGTGGCCCGGGTTCAACTACCGTATGGGAATAGGTATTTAGCCGGTGAAGGTCTGAAGAAAGATCTGTACGATCTCTGACATTGGCCTGTATTGAATCAGAGCTGTAGTTAGGTAATCTAAGTTATATGCTTTTTCATGATCGTACTTTTGTTTTTGAATGGTAGATGAACAACTGTGCTCGAATTTCTAATCAAAAACATGAACTTTCCCACTTTGACAAACTGTTTTGATCCCTGAGGTATTTCATGAAGTCTTTGGTCTTGGACAGTTACCTTGCAATCTAAAACTGTATATCCTATTGTCTCTGGAACAATAGTTGGCAGTTGGAGGAGTAATGGCTCTTTACAGTGAATATGCAAAAGAAGATGTTCACAAATTCAGCCCAGGTAAATGCTCAGCCCATATTCACACAGACCTAACCCTACTCATTGGTTACAATATTCTAAAATCAACAATGCCAGAGAAAAATGACAAAGAGTGATAACATTTTTTAGTATGTAAGTATTGGCTTTTCCCTTACAAACGTTTTTGTTCCAATAACATTGACAAGCATACCGTTAGTTACGTTCCTTGTGTTTGTCACGATTTGGGGAAGTGATACTTGCAGGTAGTGTGGCCGAGCGGTCTAAGGCGCTGGATTAAGGCTCCAGTCTCTCTGGAGGCGGGGTTCAAATGCCAACTGCCAACTCCTGAAATATTACATACATTGGTACACTCCTTGCTGAGGATTGGCTAAACTTGACTTTCCAGCACCTTGGAGTAGAGTTTACCAAGGAGCCTGAGCATAGTGATACTCCTGTAATGGGCAGATGCCGTTCTTCTTGAAGAGGGGAGCACCACCCTGGTCTGCCACTCCTTAGGCACTGCCACAAACCTCCACGCAATGTTAAAGAGGTATGTCAACCAAGACAGCCTCTCCTTAAATATTTCTCAACGAATTAATCAATCCCTGGGGCTTTGCCACTGTGGGGTTCTTTAAACAGTAAAACCAAGGATATTTTACTATTGTAAAAATAAGTTACAGTAAGGGTATTATACTGTAAAAAAACATGTACAGTTATGATACTGTAATCAGGAAGTTACAGCACGTTGCCAGTAAGTTAACGCATTTACAAAAAAAAGTCTAACAGTGTTCAGACAAACATCATTGACTTTCTTTCTTGTAAAAAACACAACTTCCTGGACTTTCTTTACAATATAGTCTGTACATGTCCCTTGCTTCCAAATTACCATTTTTCATGGGCTGAATCTCAACTAGCACTGACTCTGCAGAGAGAGCCAATCAGAGCTGATCAGCAACAGCTGTGCTACCTGCATGATGGGTTTTTTACCTGGCATGTAGCACAGGAACCAGTTTCTCTTGGTGACAGGAGTGATGGCAGCTGTTTGGGTCTTTGTTGTTTGTGCGCTGACTGTTTGGATTAACAAGGTTGTTACATTTCTTCTGTTTGAAGCTTGTATTCAATATGTAGTGGAGTATAACAAATGTAAAGAGTAGGGTAAATTACACAATTACTGAATTGAAATTTAGCAAGTTCATGATATGTGGCGTCAAACAGCAGAAACATTTGATTAACAGCAGTTGCATTGTCCTTAGGCTTAAGTTTGCCAGTTGGCGGCACAAATGAAAGACATGATGATGAGCTGCAGAGGAGAATGATTAGAGGTAAGAACGTTAGTGACAGACTCTTTAAGAGCTACTTACGGATACTAACTGAATTTATTTTCTGCTACAGATGTGTCTCCCAATGATCTCTCCATGAAGAGGGCCTTCGCACTTCTCCAGTCAATGGAGTCCAAGTTGATCCAAGCTGCTAAAGAAGGTGAGCAGGTTCTGTGAATGTACAATGCACAATGTAGTAAATAGGTTAAGTTGTCTGGCTTTTGGAATGGGGGATTCCAACCCATGTTTAAACTATTTTGACCATACAATGTGGGTATAAAGCTGGCTTAATTAATCAGACATTCATGTATTTATTGAATACAACAATTGGTGCTTACTCAACCTCGGCCTATAGCCACATCACTCACACCGTATTGTCTAATATTGCAAGTGTCCAACAGTTACATGAAAAATAAATTAAGATTAAACTCTTTTTATATTGTGTGGCTATTTGCTCTCAAAAGCAACAGAATAGCTAAGGTAGCTTTGTATAGATCGTGGATTTCCCAAACCAAGTGAATGCAGCACATGAACACAACTGCTGTGCTAGCTTAATCTCAATTCAGATTCTGTAATGTTGTAAGCAAACTTAACTGGCCTAATTACCAATGAAGTCTTTTGGGGCTATAAAGTCTTAAAAGGGAAGTCTTAATACTTGCTTTGCTTTTAATAAAAAACGAAGAAGCCTAATGGTAAATTATTTACAGTATTATTGTCAAGGTAGTTGGGACTTAACGATTTCTTCATATTTTTCAGCACAACTGGAAACCAATGAAGTGGAAGCTGAGGCAGCTATTCAAAAACTCGCAGATGTTCAATTGCCCTGACGGACCCAAACGGCTCGAAACCAACCAGACGCTGGGCGACCAGGCTGCCAACCAGACGCTGGGCGACCAGGCTGCCAACCAGACGCTGGGCGACCAGGCTGCCAACCAGACGCTGGGCGACCAGGCTGCCAACCAGACGCTGGGCGACCAGGCTGCCAACCAGACGCTGGGCGACCAGGCTGCCAACCAGACGCTGGGCGACCAGGCTGCCAACCAGACGCTGGGCGACCAGGCTGCCAACCAGACGCTGGCGACCAGGCTGCCAACCAGACGCTGGGCGACCAGGCTGCCAACCAGACGCTGGGCGACCAGGCTGCCAACCAGACGCCCCCGACCCCCCCCAACCAGACGCTGGGCGCCAGGCTGCCACCCAGACGCTGGGCGACCAGGCTGCCAACCAGACGCTGGGGACCAGGCTGCCAACCAGACGCTGGGCGACCAGGCTGCCAACCAGACGCTGGGCGACCAGGCTGCCAACCAGACGCTGGGCGACCAGGCTGCCAACCAGACGCTGGGCGACCAGTGCCTGCACCAGACGCTGGGCGACCAGGCTGCCCACCAGACGCTGGGCGACCAGGCTGCCAACCAGACGCTGGGCGACCAGGCTGCCAACCAGACGCTGGGCGACCAGGCTGCCAACCAGACGCTGGGCGACCAGGCTGCCAACCAGACGCTGGGCGACCAGGCTGCCAACAGACGCTGGGCGACCAGGCTGCCAACCAGACGCTGGGCGACCAGGCTGCCAACCAGACGCTGGGCGACCAGGCTGCCAACCAGACGCTGGGCGACCAGGCTGCCAACCAGACGCTGGGCGACCAGGCTGCCAACCAGACGCTGGGCGACCAGGCTGCCAACCAGACGCTGGGCGACCAGGCTGCCAACCAGACGCTGGGCGACCAGCTGCCAACCAGACGCTGGGCGACCAGGCTGCCAACCAGACGCTGGGCGACCAGGCTGCCAACCAGACGCTGGGCGACCAGGCTGCCAACCAGACGCTGGGCGACCAGGCTGCCAACCAGACGCTGGGCGACCAGGCTGCCAACCAGACGCTGGGCGACCAGGCTGCCAACCAGACGCTGGGCGACCAGGCTGCCAACCAGACGCTGGGCGACCAGGCTGCCAACCAGACGCTGGGCGACCAGGCTGCCAACCAGACGCTGGCGACCAGGCTGCCAACCAGACGCTGGGCGACCAGGCTGCCAACCAGACGCTGGGCGACCAGGCTGCCAACCAGACGCTGGGCGACCAGGCTGCCAACCAGACGCTGGGCGACCAGGCTGCCAACCAGACGCTGGGCGACCAGGCTGCCAACCAGACGCTGGGCGACCAGGCTGCCAACCAGACGCTGGGCGACCAGGCTGCCAACCAGACGCTGGGCGACCAGGCTGCCAACCAGACGCTGGGCGACCAGGCTGCCAACCAGACGCTGGGCGACCAGGCTGCCAACCAGACGCTGGGCGACCAGGCTGCCAACCAGACGCTGGGCGACCAGGCTGCCAACCAGACGCTGGGCGACCAGGCTGCCAACCAGACGCTGGGCGACCAGGCCGCCAACCAGACGCTGGGCGACCAGGCCGCCAACCTGACGCTGGGCGACCAGGCCGCCAACCTGACGCTGGGCGACCAGGCCGCCAACCTGACGCTGGGCGACCAGGCCGCCAACCTGACGCTGGGCGACCAGGCC
This sequence comes from Etheostoma spectabile, assembly GCF_008692095.1. NCBI lineage: Eukaryota > Metazoa > Chordata > Actinopteri > Perciformes > Percidae > Etheostoma > Etheostoma spectabile. The sequence goes on from NW_022603137.1 coordinate 7,888, forward strand.
GCCAACCTGACGCTGGGCGACCAGGCCGCCAACCTGACGCGCCTTTGACATGTTTCTTTATTTACCTACTTATAACTGTGGTGATATTAAACTGAACTGATTTTACCATACCATACTCTGATAAATTCTAAGCTATGAATGATTTAATCTGCCTGGAAGCACAACTGTTTCTTTTTGCCATTACTTTATGCATGCCTCCAAACTAAAACAATTGCACAAAAAGGTGATCACTTTGGGATCAACACTTCAAATTTTACATGTTAAGTTTCTTTATCAGAAATGAGTTTCTATTAACAAAAATAACCTGGGTTTAAAATTTTATGATTTAAATTTATGAATTTTAGGTTTTTTAGTTTTTTTTTTTATAATTATATTTATTGGTTTTCAACGTTTTGACAAACAAACAAATACAATACAAGACAAGAACAAGAGAACAATCCAGCTCTTAAAGTTACATACCTATATACGAGCATATGCGTACACATACATACTACCAAAGAGAAAAGAAGGAAAAAAAAAAAGACGGCAATGGAAAACAAATGGTCTATACCAAAACATTTCAGATGTTTACAATTCGGTCATCCTCAAATTACAAATCCTCTCCGAAGAAGAACCGAAGTTTCAAAACCTACATAAGACGTAAAAGGTTCCCAAACTTTATAAAAGTTTTCTTTATCGTGCAGTTTGCTCGTCAAGTAGTCCAGAGATATATAGTCCAGTACTATATTTAGCCATTGTGATTTACTTGGTACTATGTCAGAAATCCAATTCAATACCACACATTTTCTTGCACAAAAAGTAAGCATTCTGTAGAGTTGACGCTGATATTTAGCAGTAATACCGGCGTCGGTTAAACCAAGTAGTAAATACAATGGGTTAAATTGTGTGCAAACAGAGAAAATCTTATCTAATTCACATTTTATTATATGCCAAAAATGTTGAATTTCCCTGCAGGACCAGTAACAATGTGTAAGACTACCATATCCACTCTACATTTTAGACAAAATGGTGAGGCTTGCATTGAATTTACTTCGCTGAGAAGGAGAAATGTGCGCACGGTGTAAAATTTTAAATTGTATGGACTTAACCCGATTGCAAATACTTAAAGACTTTACATTCTTCCAAACTCATCCCATCCCTCCTGATTTATTGCCCACTGCAATTCCTTTTCCCAAACTTCTTTTAGGTGAAATGTATTGGTAAGGGGTGCTCTTTCAGCAAGTTGTAAAAGACTTTAAAGTTTTTACCCTGGGGGAAAAAGCTGTTTTTCACACACTGAAATTGTTTGGTCCACATCGAGTGCGGTTTTTTCTGTATGAAATCTCTAATTTGCAAATAACGAAAGAAATCCTGCCTCCCAATATCATATTTATCCAATAGTTGGGAGAATGATAATAATGTGTTACCTTCCATCAAGTCAGAAAGCGTACGAATTCCCTTTTTTGACCGTATTTTGAAGCCAGAGTCCATGGCGCCAGGTAGAAACATCGGGTTATCACAAATAGGTGTAAGAGGAGATATAATTTGGAACCTGTCCTCAAGTTTTTGGACCATTTGCCATGCCCTCACAGTGTTAATAGTAATGGGGTTACTGCAGTACGTTTTTATAGTATAGTTTTTCCCCAAAAAAAGTAAGTTTTTTAAAGGGAACCTGGACATAGAGCTTTCTATATCAAGCCACAGAGAAGCAGGCCCCCCTGTCCAATCAGCAGCAGCACGCATGTGAGCACTGATCTGATACTTTCGTATGTCCGGGAGATCAAGGCCTCCACTCGTGGACGGGAGGCACAGTGTAGAAATTTGTAAGCGTGGTTTCCTTCCTGCCCATGTAAAAGAACTTAGCCACCCATTTAGAGCCTTAATTGTTTTACGGAGAAAAAGAACTGGAATCATTTGTATGGGATATAGAAGTCAAGGCAAGACATTCATTTTTAGAAGAGACACGCGGCCCAACCACGAGAGAGGCAGCGCTCTCCATCTTTCAAGGTCCAACCGAATCCGTTCAAATAAGGGGATGAAATTGGCCTTATACATTTTGTCAAATGAGGGGGTAATTCTTATTCCCAGGTATGAAAATCCTTCTGGGGACCAAGTGAAAGGAATGGAGCAAGTATAGATGGTTGACGTTTTAATGTGCCTAGTGGCATGACCTCAGATTTGTTGAAATTGATTTTATAGCCCGAAAAGTCCCCAAACCTGTTAATGGTCTCTATGAGATGCGGGATAGAGTCCTCAGGCTGAGATTGAAATATGAGCACGTCGTCAGCATATAAAGAAATCTTGTGTTGTCTCTCCCCAATGGTCAGACCACATATCCCCCCATGGGTCCGCACCGCCTCTGCCAGAGGCTCCATAACCAGAGCAAAAAGCAGGGGCGATAGGGGGCAGCCTTGGCGTGTTCCCTTTTGCACCCGAAATTGGCGATCGTAAACCATTAGTAATAACAGCTGAGCAAGGCTCGCTGTAAAGTATTCTGATCCAATTAACAAAATTTATCCCCAGGCCAAACTTTCTCATAGTGTAGAAAAGATATGACCACTCAACGAGATCAAATGCCTTTTCGGCGTCTAGGGAAACAACTAGACCAGGCATTGCACTTTGATTGAAGAGCTGGATCACGTTGAGCAACCTACGCATGTTATTAAAGGAGCAACGTCCCTTAATGAAGCCAGTTTGATCCTCATTGATAAGTGTTGGAGTAGGATCTCCAAACGTTTCGCTACTATTTTTGAAAGGATCTTTAAGTCTACATTTAATAAGGAAATTAGCCTGTACGAGGCACAATCTTCCGGTGGTTTATTTTTTTAAGTATTAGAGATATGTTGGCTTCCCTCAATGACATGGGCAAGTGACCTTTTCGAAAAGAGTCGTTAAACATGTGTAGCAGCGGTTCGACCAGTAGGGTGATGAACTCCTTGTAAAATTCTACAATAAGAGAGTCAGGCCCTGCTGTTTTTCCAGACTGCAGACCTCCAATAGCTTCCGTGACTTCCTTAATGGTTATAGGACTGTCTAATGTTGATTTTTGGATTTCTGTCAAACAAGGAAGGTTAAAGTTGGAAAAAAAGGTGTCCATTAGCTCTGTAGTGTCATTAGAGATCTAAGACTCGTAGAGATTTTCGTAAAATCTTTGAAGGTGTTGTTAATATAATCTGAGTCAAAGAGTTGTTTGCCATTCCTGTCGTTAATGAATGCTATATTTTGAGAGTCTGATTTCTTTTTGATCACGTATGACAAATATTTCCAGGCTTGTCACCGTGTTCATATAGTTTTTGTTTTGCAAATCTCATTTTTTCTCTGCTTCATTTGTTAGCAGGCAGTTTAGCGCAGAGCGGAGAGTCTGGATTTCAACTGCCCCATATTTAAAAGAGCAATAACACTCCCAATAAAGACAAGGGAGAAATTGTCCACCATGGGCATGTCTAAGTCTATAATGTTTTAACAGCTCAGTCCTTCTTGGTGTTTCAAATTTGCAAATTTTACAACTCCAATTCATTTTAAAACTATGAAATCTACTTACAAAAAACTGCACAGAATTTGGCTTTTGTCTTACACCATGCTTTTTCAGAATGCTAACATTAATGGCAGTTCAGTGCCGTTAAGCTACCACTGGATACAAAAGATGCAAAAAAACTGCTCTGAAGCATGGTGCTGTTAAGACTAGCTTGCTAATGTATGCTAACTCAACAGTTGGTGAATTAGCTTAGGAAAAGCTACAACTTCAATTTGAGTGCGTGAAAACAAATTATGTCTGTCAATACAGTTACTACATGCAAATGAAACACAGAAAGAGACTCACCAAGTATTTTCTTGCGAACTCAGTCGAGCTGGGGGTGTCCTGAACAAGCCCGCCGTGTTTACCGGTAACAAGTTTATCCAGCGTTTTTTTTTTGCCAGCCTCCAGGTTCATTTAGAAACTGATTTGCTTTCTGGCTGTGGCAAAAAAAAAAACTTTTGACTTTCTGTGTGTGTGTTGCGTTGGTTGCTGCCGTTTTCTGCTATGATGACCGGCCACGGCTCGCCTCGCAGTGGAAAACGGACGCACAGTAACACGATTCGAGTAGAGATATTGGAAACACGCCAAGTTTCTCCCGCTCTTCTTAGAAGGCGTGGTATATCAGCAAAGCATGTCCGGGCAAGTTCAGTACTGAACTCAGCTTTTGAAAAATGCTCAGTAGAATGACAAGTAGCACTAACTCAATCCTTTTCTATTGTTAAGAAAAGGTAAAAGTGTTTATTCATAATCAATATATATTTAAGTTCAGACACTTTTTATTATTTTCATTTTGATCTACTTCTTAAAATAAGTTATCAACTTATTAAAACATGTATTCGTAACAAATTCAATTTTTTATGCTAAAAATGCTCAAGATTTTAAGCTTTACCTACTGATCCCATTAATTATTTTTTAGAGTGTAAGACTGTTATTCTACTGGCAGAATTCTAGAAATTTATTTGGAAAAACTCATTTAGAAATTATTTGTCCTGTATGATTTATTTTGTTCTGTTTGAGTTGGGCAGATTTCATCAGGTATTGTCTGTATCTTATTTTCTTGGTAAGAATTTTTCCATGATTCCCAAAGGTGCAATAGTAATTTGTAGTAGCACTAATATTAATCATAGCACGTTAAGGTATTACATTTTCAGGACGCAGAGCAGTCTTTTAGTTATGTCTTTATTTTTAGCTTTGCAGACTAAACTTTAACTGTGGTTCAGCCGCAGGTAACCAGTGTCCTGAGGATATCGACATCCTCATAAACACGAGGGCTATGTTGCTTAAACATCTCATTTATGTAGGGAAGGTGTTGTTAGAAGCCAATTTTGGACTCTCTCACGCTTTCATTATTTTCTATCTGTCTTTTATAGATACAGGAAGCAACAACAGTCCAAGATGCAAACAGTGCAATTGCAGAGGCAGCCGATAGTCTCAGCATTATAGGTACCTTAAGACATGTGTCCAGCCTGCAGGAGAAGCTTACTTTAAACTAGATGTGGAAAGTTGAAAGGTTGTTTTCTTTCACTTATACTGTGGCTTAAAACACATTCCACCAAGATTTGAACTCAGATCACTGGATTCAGAGTCCAGAGTGCTAACCATCACACCATGGAACCTTTAAAAGTGTTGCAAGTGTTTACTTGACATTTTCTTTTTTATAATAATATAATATTGATATGATATGATATTGAAGGCACACAACAATCACAATGAAGATGAAAAAGCAACAATTATTGGCCAACTTAAGTCATTTAGTTAGCTAAGCGTTCAGAGGATGTGGGAAAAGGCAAGTCAAGAACAGGTTTTCCAAAAGTAGAATGGGAGCCAGAGCGTTCCTCTCCTGTGGAACCAGGTTCCAGTTTGGGTTCAGGAGGCAGACACCGTCTCCACATGTAAGAGTAGGCTTAAGACTTTCCTCTTTGATAAATCCTATAGGTAGGGCTGGCTTGGGTGAGTCCTGAACCATCCCTTAGTTGTGCTGCTATAGGCCTAGACTGCCGGGGGACTTCCCATGATGCACTAGGTACCTCTCTCCTCCTCCTTCTCTCCATCTGTATGCAACCTCATATGCCTTTGAGATACAAGAACTTCTTCACTTGCGTAAATGGCCTGTTTGTGCATACAAAAGGTGGATACAGATGATCTTGGGTGTAGGGTTTGGTGATTTTATTACCCCTAAAGTGTCTGCCGGTGCTTAGCATTATTAGGACCACACTCAAACCATCTGAGCTAACCGGCCTGCTTTTAAGTGTTTGAAAAAGAAAGATTTCCGGAAACAAACCAGGCAAAATCAAGCAAAATGGGCCAGTTCTGGATGGGTTACCTGGTTGTGAATGGTTTGTAGGGACTGCATATGTTTTCGGCCTTGCAAAAAAGACATGGAAAGCATAGCTATAGAGTCCAAACCAAGATGCTACATGCTCCCATTCTGTTTCTGGAGGTAGCCAGGAGCTTCTAACCACGAAGGGACTTGAACCCTCAATCTTCTGATCCGAAGTCAGACGCCTTGTCCATTAGGCCACGTGGTTGCAAGAAAAGGTAATATTTCCAAATCTCAATTGCCATGGTTTATCTGAAATTCAGGAGCGAGGTAACATTTTAAAAAAGGCAGACTAATTAGGTGGCCAGTTAACTTTTGTTGAAGGAAATAGATTGAATGCTAGGCACATCAGTTACCTGTGACTCATATTGCACTTACTGATCAGACAACCTTACAACTGTTGTGGCCTTGCTACAAAAGACATGGAAAGCAGAGCTATAGAGATTGAGACTTGTTTTTGCGTTAATGGCCGATTTGTGCAAACAAAAGGTGGATACAGATTATTTTGGGCGTAGGGTTTGGCGATTTTAGTACCCCTAAAGTGTCTGCCGGTGCTTAGCATTTTTAGCACCACACTCAAACAATCTGAGCTAACCGGCCTGCTTTTTAACTGTTTAAAAAGAACAGATGTCCAGAAACAATTAAGGCCAAATTGAGCAAAATTGGCCGAGTTCTGGATGAGCTGGATGAGTTGTACACTTTGGCAATTCTGAACACTTTCAGACACTGTTGTCTCATGTAAGTAACATGCACAAGTCTTCAAAAAGAAATGTGGTTGTTTTTCATGCAGGTTTGCATCATAACAATGCGGGTGCTATCTCTAAATGAACAATGGGCAACCTACATCCATCTTGTTAGCACCAAATCTCTGTGCTGATCTCCCTGCTTGGATGGCAAGTCATCTGGTGGATTTTTCCCGTCAAGAGGAAGCGGATCAAGAGGGAGTGTTGTTTTATTGTACCCACTAGCAATAAAGTTTATTTGTCTAGAGCCGTAAAATTGCATTAGGTTATCATCGTTTTGAGCAAAAAAGAATACCACAGCTCAAGTCCCTGGTAAGGCAACAACTTGATTGTGTGATATGTATGAAGTGCTCGCTATCGTGATCTGTCATGCAGGTTTGCAGGATGTTCACAGTCTGCTAGTGGCCATGATGAGTTGTGACTTTGAGCTTTTTAACCGTTTTGGCCAATTTTGCCAATTTTCAACAGTTTGTGCAATAACAATTGGTGTTCTCAGGCATTGTGCAAATCGTGGTATACCCTCCTGCTGTCTAGAAGACAGTGATCATGGCAACAGTTTAATGGTCTTCATTTACTTAAACTTCAATCTGTAGTTCAGGAGATTTTTTTTTCCACAGCCAGTAGTTTTAGAAGCCTCGGTAGCTCAGTCGGTAGAGCATCAGACTTTTAATCTGAGGGTCCAGGGTTCAAGTCCCTGTTCAGGTGTAGAGTTGAAGTTCTTGAACACTTCAGATACTGCCATGTTGTTTGTGTTCCATCCATAAGTCTTTAAAAAGAATTGTGGCTGTTTTTCAAGCAGGTTTGCATCATAACAATGTTGCTGGTAAGTCTAAATGTACAATAGGCAACCTATGTCCATCTTGCTAGCACCCAAATCTCTGTACTCATCTCCCTGCTTGGATAGAAGGTCATCGGCTGCATTTTTCCTGTCACGAGGGCTAAGTGTTGTGGTCTGGTGCATTCCCCAACCTGTGTTGTGTCTTCCCTTTCTTCTGTGTGTCTTGTCTGTCTTGCCGTGAGGGCGTTCCAGGGGATCTAGAGTCGTGGCTTTCCATCTACGTTCCGTCATCCACTCAGCTGTTCCTCATCACTCATCACCCACTGCAATACATAAACCCGGGCTGACCGCCTCTTCAACGCCAGATCATTACATGCACTATTGTGGTAACTGGGCTCCTAGTCATTTGCGCCTGTGTTGTTGTTTGTTGTTGTATTCTAGTACTAACTCTGCCTCTCCTTGTAGATCCATCCGTTGTCCCTCCGAGCTGCCTTCCTCCCTCACGCCGACCAGCCACCTGTCTACACCAGTGTTTGAACCCCTCCGCGCTCATTAAACGTGACTTTTGTATCTCTATGGTTCTGGGTCTTACTAACCGTAACACTAAGAGTATAGAAGTGGAACAAGAGGGAGAGTTGTTTTTTTGCACCCACCAGCAATAAAGTTTACTTGTCTGAAGCTGTGTTGTTTGAATTAGGTTATCAATGTTTTGAGTGAAAAAGAATACCACAGCTCAAGTCCTCGGTAAGGCGACAGCTTTATTGTGAGATATGTATGAAGTGCTGATCGCCATGCTTGGATAGCAAGTCATCTGGTGGATTTTTCCTTCCATGGCAACAGTTAATCTTCTTCATTTACTTGAACCTCAATTTGTAGTTCAGGAGATTGTTTTTTCCACAGACCTCTGTTTTCAATGTTGGTGGTACGTCTAAATGAACAATGGGCAACCTACATCCATCTTGCTAGCACCCACATCTCTGTGCTGATCTCCCTGCTTGGATGGCAAGTCATCTGGTGGATTTTTCCCGTCAAGAGGAAGCTGATCAAGAGGGAGAGTTGTTTTATTGTACCCACTAGCAATAAAGTTTATTTGTCTAGAGCCGTAAAATTGCATTAGGTTATCAACGTTTTGAGCGAAAAAGAATACCACAGCTCAAGTCCCTGGTAAGGCAACAGCTTGATTGTGTGATATGTATGAAGTGCTCGCTATCGTGATCTGTCATGCAGGTTTGCAGGATGTTCAGAGTCTGCTAGTGGCCATGATGAGTTGTGACTTTGAGCTTTTTAACCGTTTTGGCCAATTTTGCCAATTTTCAACAGTTTGTGCAATAACAATTGGTGTTCTCAGGCATTGTGCAAATCGTGGTCTACCCTCCTGCTGTCTAGAAGACAGTGATCATGGCAACAGTTTAATGGTCTTCATTTACTTTAATTTGTAGTTCAGCAGATTGTTTTTTCCACAGCCAATAGCTTTAGAAGCCTGGGTAGTTCAGTTGGTAGAGCATCAGTCTTTTAATCTGAGGGTCCAGGGTTCAAGTCCCTGTTCATGTGTAGAGTTGCACATTCTGCTAGGTGAGTTGTCCATTTGACATGCCTGAACACTTCAGACACTGCCATATCATTTGTGTTCCATGCACAAGTCTTTAAACAGAATTGTCGCTGTTTTTCAAGCAGGTTTGTATCATAACAATGTTGCTGGTAAGTCTAAATGAACAATGGGCAACCTACATCCATCTTGCTTGCACCCAAATCTCTGTACTCATCTCCCTGCTTGGATAGTATGTCTAAGGACATAACACATATGTTCTATAACCCTTTTCATTGGTTTGCTACCACTCTTAAAAAAATCCTTTTATTGTATCAATCTCAGAAATAACCAAAGACTGACAAATTCCATTCATGTTCTAGTACCAGTGTTCAACCACCTGAATGTCACTGTTTCCGCATGAGTTGTGTTTTTCTTGTTTTTAAAACACCTGCCCCGTGTGAGGGTTGAACTCACGACCTTCAGATTATGAGACTGACGCGCTGCCTACTGTGCCAACGAGGCCTTTAAAGCTATTGCAATGGTTGGGAAAATTTCAGAAAAACTAACAATTTGGTCTTTAATCTCAATAAAAACAATGTTTCTGGAAACCTATGTACTCACACAAAGGCTAAAATTGACCCTAGATACTTTGTCATGACCCCATGAAAAGGCCAGGACAAAAGACCGTGTGCAAAGGTTGAAGGAAATGCGAGAATATGACCACAACAAAAGAAATGATAATTCAATGATGGTGGTAGTCAGTTTAGTCAGTGGTGAATGTATATGCATGGATGAGTGTGAGGTATGGTGTCAGTGATTTATGCTGGACAGTGTAAAACTAACAAAGATGAGCGGGAGAGGTGCTGGACTGAGAGCACCTCTAGGGCAATCACAGATGCACAACCAATAATAAAACACTACTGAGTGAATGCGTTCAGAAAATGAAGACCATTGTTCAGAAAGCTTAATGAAGCTTCATTTGACCATAACTATTAACCACCTGAACCTGGTAAAAGGTATGAGGTACTCCTGCATAGCTGGCTAGTGATTTACCTTCTGAAGATGGTGGTCGGCGTGCCAATGAGGCTTGAAAATTTGCAGTTGGTGATTCAGAGGAGATGTAACAGTTTTAAGTGTAAAGTAACTTAATTTTCTAAATTGTCTACCTACAGTGCCAACGAGAGCTCTACTTTAATATTACCGGGTACGCAATAGCTATTCAATTTAGATGGTATTGTTGATCTCAGAAACAACGATAGACAGCACCATCTTATCACAATGCCCATGTATGTGTTTCTTCAAAGTTTGCAAAAACATTCACATGAACTCGCAAATCAATTGATGAGATTTTGGAGGTCAAAGGTTCAATGTCAAGGTGACTGTGTCCTCATGTCTGTCCATCCAATTCTTGTGAATGCAATATCCCTGAACGCCTAGAGGGAAGCACTTCGAAATCTAGAGGTCAAGGTTACTGTTTCATTATGTCTCCAGAACTGTATATGTATTTCTCCTGAACTGTTGAGATTAGGTGACGTAAAGCCCCAGTGGCCTAATGGATAAGGCACTGGCCTCCTAAGCCAGGGATTGTGGGTTCAAGTCCCATTTGGGGTGGTTTTAAGCAGAGTGGCGCAGCGGAAGAGTGCTGGGCCCACAACCTAGAGGTTGATGGTTCAAAACCATCCTCTGCTAGCTCTATTTTGCTGGTGACACAATGGTAGACACTCTGAAGGGGAGATGAATCAAGAGATTATGATTTCCATGGTGAGATGAATCATGTTATAACTGCTGGAAAAGTTTTTGACAGCCCATGACAAGTAGCAAATCGCGTTCTGGCAGTTTTCTGTCCATTTTAAAAAATTGACATCCACTACCCTGTCAGGACCCTGTAGTAATGCTGTCTTTCCAGTGATGTGATTGGTAAGTGGTTGGGCTGTATACAGGTTTTAATCATATCCATCGGTTGCATGGACGGGACATCAATACCCTGGTTCTACCGCCTGATCGCTGTCTTGTCTTTGTCGTTCAACAACTATTTGGGCTCACACCTAAACGCACCCGAAGCATCTCAGCCGAAAATCACGCTGCACCTCAAAAGTGCTCTCAAGCACTCCCAGCTGTGCTTTTGCAGAGGAGTGCCTTGTTTTCTTTTAGCTTAGAAAAAGGCTTTAGCTTGACAAGGTAAACAAATTGATCCATAGTGCTACTCATTAGTGTTACCACTTCAGTTATGTATTGAAGCACATCCTTAGAGCTGATGGCCCTCATTTATTAACCTAATGTAGAAATCCTCTTACGACAGGCTTTACGTGAGATTCATGAAACGTTGTATCACACCAATCAGAGCGTAAGAATGATCGTACATTGATAAATGCAGCAGCTGGAAACGATCATAATTAAAATTATCACACCCCATTATATTCTCGGTTTTGAGGCATCGCCGCTACTATTTACGACATGGACAGACGTAATCCGGCTAAGAAGAGGCATTTTTCAGAGGTGGAGATTGCAAACCCTGACATCTCAGGTGTTCTGGTGCAGCCGGCTACCACCAGGACCAGGAGCAGCCGGCTACCACCAGGCCCAGGAGAATATGCCACCTAAGAAAAATGCAATCCTACCCGATGAGGTTGAGGGCAGTTAAAGAAATCTCTGGACTTCTGGTCGGCGGAGATTTCTTTTGTTGCAGTGCAGTGCAACAGAAAAAAAATCATAGATCTGATGAGTAAAATACAAACGCTAAACGGGCAAAACGTGGAGAAGATTGCTTTTCTGAAACTTGAGTTGCTGACCTCGAGCAATGCAATGTGATTATCAGCGGCCTGAGAACCAAACAACGGAACTATGCCAGGGTGGCCGCAGACGCTGGATACACCACTGCTAGGCTGAGGGAAGCTCTCGAGGAGGAGAAGGAGACGCTGGAACAACAGGTGATTTGCTTTTTGGACAGCAAAGGCATTTATGTTGATAGCAGGGACATTGAGGATTGTCATACTCTTCCGAGCAAAAACAAACGGCCACTCCATTGGTAATAATCCGGTTCACCAACAGAAAGAAAAAGTCCGCACTTCTCAGACAAGGAAGGAAATTAAAAGGCATCCAAGTTTACATCAACAAACACCTCACCAAGAAAAATGCTGATATTGCCAAGAAAGCACTCATACTCAGAAAACAAAACAAGATCCAGGCAACATGGGCAAGAAATTGTAAAATATACATCAAACTTCACGGGTTGACGCCTGAGGCAGCAAAAGAGATTGAAGTGATTCTCATCAGGGACATCACCGAGCTGGATAAGTTTGAAGAAGGAATGAATCAAGAGCAACATAGGCCTACATAAGGTAACTGCATACAAACTGAATTGGACGTATCAAACACAATGATCATGGCAAACTTGGACAGAAACTTCTCTGTTACATATAATCAACTGAAGTTTCAAACTTTCAAATACACAGAACATAAACCACAAGACATTGAAAACAACATTGACCAAGATAATAATTTCTACAGTGGTTCTCACTGCCAGTGTGAATATTACACAGTTAACCTGTAAGCTTACTGTAAACTAGATGTGGAAAGTTGAAAGGTTGATCTTTTTTACCTGTGGTGTGGCTTAAAAACCAGGTTCCACTGAGATTTGAACTCAGATCGCTGGATTCAAAGTCCAGACTGGTACTCACTGCCCGTGCTCAAGTAGAAGAAGAGATAATTGTGTTAACAAATACTCTGGTAAAAGTAGAAGTACTGATTTAACTTCTTTACTCAAGTAAAAGTACCAAAGTACAGGCTTAGCAATATAATTAAAATATAAAAGTAAAAGTAGCCTTATGAATGACAAAGCTACCTGGACCAGACACATGTTACTAGAGAGCACACTGAGAAACTACAGTGGACATGGAGAAAAGACTCTTTATTCTTTATTCTTTATATGCCATTGCCTACATTTTAAATGGCCGTCTGCCAATAGGCCTAAACATATATAAACATATAACCTATTTATATTAACAGAGACTGGGACTCCAGGTTAATAAGATTCTGACCGAGTAGCAAGATATGAATTCAAGTGTGATTTTGTGAGAAGTCTGTGTATGTTCCAATTTAATTAGATTAAATTTTGTAATGGTAACTCCAGGGAAATTATTTGAAATTTAGTGAGGACTAGATTAGAACTGGATTTAAAGCTGATTCTGGTTTCCAACTTCGACCCAGGTGTGTTAAAACACAGACGGAGACAACTCTCTGTTACTGCTTTATTACAATCAATCATCAGTATAAACATGGGGGGGGGGGGCAGCACTGCTATGAATGTGTGTGTGGTAATAAAAGAAATAAATAACATTGTAAAGGCTATCATACACAATGCATAGGAAGATTACAGTGAGGAAAATAAGTATTTGAACACCCTGCTATTTTGCAAGTGCAGCTTAGGCATTATATGGTGTGTTGAGGTGCTACATGAACATTTCTGCAAACAGTCATAGCATGGCTTATCACATTGTTGTGGCCGAGTGGTTAAGGCGATGGACTAGAAATCCATTGGGGTCTCCCTTTGTAAGTACAAATCCTGCCGACAATGAGCAGTGTTTCTTAAGAGAGGTAGAAAACCAATGACACATCAGAGTATACCAAACCTCAGATGTGCTTTCATAAACAATATTGTGTTATCTCATAGGTACTGGAAGCAACCAGTCTCCACCAATGTATTTCTTATCAATCTGTGTTACAAGATTTGCAGTGAACGTTGTATTGTCCAGCAGAAAGGCAACAGGTGTGTTACTTTTCAACTATGATTTATATCGTAGCAGTGCAAGCATTTTGCCCAGGTTTGATTTCCAGCCACCGCAGTTGCATGTACAGGTTTTGAAGCCATATACAACAATAACATTACATGTTTTACCCAGGTTTCTTCTTTTCAGTGATATTTCAATTTCCTTGCGGGAGTCATCCCAAAAGGATTAATAAAGATAAGTCTAAGTCTATCTCAGAAAAAAGTTTTAAAAAATCTAAAAATCTTCAGGGGATGTAGCTCAGTGGTAGAGCTCATGCTTTACATGTATGAGGACCTGGCATCTCCAGCAGGTATTATGGTAGAGTCTTTAAAAGAGCTGCAACAGATATTACCTCCTGTGGTAATCTGACTGGTAGGGTTATAGAACGTAGTGGTAGACTAAGACCTCCTGTGACAAAAACTAAGCGGTATGCTCTCTCTTTTATACCTCAGACTATCAGACAGCACAACAAGCACTTTAAATGTAAATGTTTTACAGTCTCTATTTTACTGTAGTGTAGTATATTATTGTAGTACACTCCAGTTTTTATGGGTGTTACGGCAGAAATGAGCACTGTAGTTTCCATTTTTATAGATTAAACAAACTTAACATGCCATTAAGTTTACTCTTCAGCAGGTGGAGACATTTCAGATCAGACACTTGCAACATCAGATGCTTTGTTAGACATCAACAGACTTGATGCTTATACAAAGTGTAGGGAATTAGCAGAGGGGGGTTATGGGCCCAGCACGCTTCCGCTGCGCCACTCTGCTCTGCTGTTCAGTTTGTGGGGCTGGAAAATCTTTAATATACATACATATTGAGGGGAGGTTTGGGAACCTGTGGTAACCAGGGTTCCAACAGCTTATAGGTTGTAAAGTTAAACATTTGGTAGACCTTGCAACTATCTTTTATGTGAGCTTCCTGAATACAGAGGAGATGTAACAGTTTAAAGTGTAAAGTAACTTAATTTTCTAAATTGTCCACCAAATTCATCACGATTTTACTATCACTTTTTACTGACAAAATCAAGTCTGTATTTTGGTAAAAAATTTTGTATCAAATGTTTTCTGTTGTCAAATGAGATCAGAAAGCTGAATCGGGCCGTGGAGCCATGAAAGCATCCCATGACAATCTACTAGACTTATGTAGCTTTTAAGTGGCTCGTTGGTCTAGTGGCATGATTCTCGCTTCGGGTGTGAGAGGTCCCGGGTTCAACTCCCGGACGAGCCCTGATGGCAGAATCTGTTACTGTTACTGGACGTAACAGCTGTTTAACACAGATAAGGATATGTTGGCAACTTTTCATATCCTGCTTCAACTGCACGCAATAGAAAAAACTGGGGTAAAAATGTGAGGAACAAATGACAATGCCACGGGTCCTAGGGATCCAAAGGACAATGCCACAGGTCCTTGGGACCCGAAGGACAACGTCATGGGTCCCTGGGACCCAAAAAGGAACGTCAAGGGTCCCCAGGACCCAAACGACAACGTTGTGGGTCCCAGGGACCCAAAGGACCACGTCAAGGGTCCCCGGGACCCAAAGAACAATGCTACGGCTCCCTGGAACCCAAAGTACAACACCACGGGTCCTGGCGACCCGAAGGACAACACAAGGGTTAAGAGGTGCCTGGCTAGCTCAGTCGGTAGAGCATGAGACTCTTAATCTCAGGGTTGTGGGTTCGAGCCCCACGGTGGGCAGGGGTGTTTTAGAGAGTGGGAACCCCTGAGTTCTGCCCAGTATCCGATTAGCAGTTCCATCCCAGTGTAAAAACCAGACAAAAATGTGCCTGCATTCTACAATCATGCATTA
This sequence comes from Etheostoma spectabile, assembly GCF_008692095.1. NCBI lineage: Eukaryota > Metazoa > Chordata > Actinopteri > Perciformes > Percidae > Etheostoma > Etheostoma spectabile. The sequence continues at coordinate 23,332 of NW_022603137.1, forward strand.
ATCAAAAAGAAAGTTGATGTGTATATGCATTAATCAAGAAGAAAGTTGATGTGTATATTCATTAGTAAGTAGACCTTGTGGCGCAACGACAGACTGTCAGTAGAAATAAACCTTGGTTGTAAGAAAACTTGTTTAATTTGTTATGAATCTTTTTTGTAATTTTACATATGTTTAAAAATATCTGAAAACATATCGTTATTGCAGTATTCATAATTAATATTGCAATATCACATTTTGTCAATATCGTGCAGCCCTAGTGTGTGTTTTCCACTCAAATGAAAGGAAAGTAAAGGAAAATAATGTGTTAATTGGCATTTACAACCCAAGATATAACACTTCACATGCTGCAGCGAGAGTTATGATCAGCAAAGAAGAATAGACTTTCCATAGAACTGGCACCTAGTGACAGAGGTATGGAGAGCCTATAGTGTGTGCACTGAGCTCTTGTCCTGACGTTAAATAATAGGCATAATGGCTCTTCAACATTAGTCAGAGCCCAGTGTTCAGTGGCAGCCATGTTCTAACCCCCGCCCCCTCCTTCTTGGACACAGGTGACTTGTCACCCAATAGAAGAGTCTAATGACAGAAGAGAACTGATGGACACGGATCCAACACCCAACTCTCTCTCCAACACCCCCCCTCAAAACCATCCCTCCTCCTCTCAATCCTTCCCACATTGATCTTGCTTTGATCATTTATTCAGTTAAGCGCCTGGTTTATTAGATCTCTCTATCGCCCCCCTGCATTATCAAGGTTTCATGTTATCTTTTACCTGCAGAGTTGCGTACGTTGTTCCACCTCATGCCGATGTTCTGGCTGAGACTCTGGCACAAAGTGATGGCCTACATTCCCATACTGGAACAAATACCCATTGGAAAACTTTATTTTGAGATGGGGACAACGTTAATATACAATGCTATAGTTAACTTGGGCTGCACCAAACATGATGTACTTAAAACCAGGATTAAAGTAATGATAATGATAAAATAAGGGCTACAGCCAGCAGCAAGTTTAGCTTAGCATAGAGACTGGAAGCAGGGCTCTGTCAAAACGGTGACAATAGCCTTAAAAGTTGTTAAGTCTGTACAAAAACAAAAGTGTAAAACAGCATAAGTAAAGAAGTTAAATCAGTACTTCTACTTTTACCAGAGTATTTGTTAACACAATTATCTGTTCTTCTACTTGAGCACGGGCAGTGAGTACTTTTGCCATCTCTGACGGCCTCTGTATTGTTCTGTTTAGAGTATGTATATATTGTGTGTATAGACTAGTGTGTATATTTTTTTGTTTTGGTTGTTTTGTGTTTTGTGTGTAAGCACAGTGTGAGCAACAATGCTCCAAAGAAAAATCCTCGTATGTGTCCTCATACCTGGCGAATAAAGCTGATTCTGATTCTGATTCTGATTCTGGTATGCAGGTCACTTGATGTAATCCAAGCAAATACATAAGGCCCCCCCAACAGTTTTGTGATACATGGCGTGTAACTGTATGTCAATGATCAAGCTTGTTACTGTGACCAAGAAACCACCAGCACAATGACTGATACATCATCAGTTCCCAAATTGTCTTGGATGCCAAAATATTTTAATTCAAAGTCAGAATCCAATTGACATGTAAGAACAAGACAATGCACGTCCAGCTTCTACATTTCCGCATGAGTCAGCTTCCTCAATTTCTGAGTAACAGGAAAATAGCCTGATAAGCATACATGTGCAGCGCAACCTCAAAAAGCTATAAAGCAAATGCTTGTGGCTTAAAGATCGAGCTCCCGCTCATAAAACATCAGACATATGCAGTCTCTGTGGCGCAATAGGTCAGCGCAGTCGGCTGTCCACCGAAAGGATGGTGGTTCAAGTCCACCCAGGGACCTTTGTTGCTTAAATAATCTGGAGAGAGCCAACTCTAGGGTTTATCATTCTGCAGGTGAATATAGAGCAGCCCAAAGATAACCCAAGTGGCCTTACCTTTATCTGAAGGTACAGTTCTGAAAACCATGTACTGTACATATTAATCTTTACGGTCATTGGTATGCAGGTCACTTGATGTAATACAAGCAAATACATAAGGCCAGACAGAGACAAAAAGTGAGAGAAAAGAAAAAGAGACTAGCTGTCTAAAGGATAACCAGTTGAGATTGTGTGCGTCTTTGAGAACTGTAAGTCATATAACTGATGCTGTCAGTTCATTTAAACTAATGAGGAAGAATTTGACAAATCAAAATCAAGTCCAGGAACTTATTCTTTCAAACATCACACTGAGTCTCCCAAGTCTTGACCATTCCCTGACCGGAATTGAACCCGGGCCGCGGCGGTGAGAGCACCGAATCCTAGCCACTAGACCATCAGGGAGTTACATCTTTCAAATTTATCTTTGTAGATGTGAGTTTTCTTTTCACTTACTGGAATGACTTATATTGTTTTAGGCGAGGAATGGCGCCTGGCTAGAGCTTCAGAAGGCAGGACATGACAGATTAGACATCTGTCACATAGTCAGTTTGTATTCTTAAATACCAAGTCTCTTGCTGTTCCTTGACTAGTTGGCCACCCCTGCTTTGCATCGCTCCAGGTATGTAGAAAAAAAATCTGTTATGCACCTTTGCATTGCGCTAAATGTCAAAATTTGGACCTGAATCCAACAATAACATTACTTGACACTCACATACATTGGTTTTCAGTTAAAAATGTTGGTTAGGGGTTTAGTTACTGCTTGAAAAAATGAAAAGAATTGTTATTGAGATGGAGGCAGATGAAGTGTTTATGACCCATCAATGATGACAAAAGGATACATCCGCTGTCGGGGTCTGATTTAAAGGAAATGGTACTCTTTAAAACGTTAAACTAATGAGGAAGAATTTGACAAATCAACCAAAACTTACTCTTTTAAATCTGTATCTGTCAAGTCCTGACCATTCCCTGACTGGGAATTGAACCCGGCCGCAGCGGTGAGGGCGCCAAATCCTAGCCATTAGACCATCAGGGAGTTACATCTATCAAATTTAATTTAACATATTGTTGGTTATATTGTTTTAGGCAAGAAATGGCGCATGGCTAGAGATTTAGAAGGCAGTGGTGCAAAATGCAAAACTGTCTGTTTTGATTTAATTACATGGTAATAATACAAAAACAGAGGTGTAGTGATTACTTGGAAATGCTTCTGGTAGTTTCTGAAAATAAAAACCATGAATCAGTGGTAGAAAATGAAAAACTACCTGTTTCTATTTTATGACGTAGTAAGACAGAGGTGTAGTGATTACCTGGAAATGCTTCTGGTAGTTACTGTCAAACAACCATTAATCATTGGTGGAAAATGCAAAACTGCCTGTTTCAATTTATTACATGGTAATATTAGAATAACAGAGGTGCAGAGATTAGAGGTGCAGAGATCACCTGGAAATACTTACCATGAAATATGTCTTGTCCTTCACGTACGTAACGCTGTGCAATCTGACCAGCAGCTAAACACCTTCCACCATCAAGCACTGGTGACCGGGATCCTTGTAACACGTTTATTTGAGTAACAAAGGGTGAAACTGGGAGAAAACACAATGACCAGTTACTTAGATAGTAATGAGTCACAGATATTAAACAAAGATAATTGTAAAAACAATATAACTACACAACAGGCTAGCAAAAATGTAAGATGAAATAAAGAAACACGTAATGTATTGTTATACAGTGTACGTATACCGTCAGTTAGGGCTGAACAATATTGTGTTTTAGCATCGACATCGCGATGTGCGCATGCGCGAAAGTCACATTGCAGGACGTTACGATGTTGACGCTAATACTTTTTTGCTGCTTGATAGAAAAGTAACCTTTCACCGTTTCCCCTTTACATGATTATTACCATCCGACCGTTCCCCTTTAAGACAGGTAGCCATGTGGGCAACGTGCAGAGGTGGGTAGAGTAGCCAAAAATTGTACTCAAGTAAAAGTACTGTGACTTTAGAATAACATGACTCAAGTAAAAGTAAAAGTAGTCATCCAAATAATTACTTGAGTAAGAGTAAAAAAGAAAGAAAGAAAAACTTGATGAAAAAACTACTCAAGTAGTGAGTAAATGTTGAGTAACGTCTGATTTATTTCTTAACACAAGCATCAGTCAGACAGACAAAAATACAAAATAATCATATTTAGGCAAACTACTGTTCATCCAATCAATAAAATAAATTACAATTAATTTATTAATTACAAAATAGCTTCAGTGAGAGACTTGTCACATTAAATTTGGATGGATACTGCATGTGCAAAATACTGTATGTAACCTAAAAGACAAAGATCCACCTCTCCACAGCAAAAACTAAAACTACCGCTACGTCTCCTCAGGTTAGAGGTTGAGTTGTTGAACGCTCACATGTCCGTTTGTTTTGGTCGACACAGAAGACGCCGCATAACGTAGCTGCTGTGTCGCACTTTTCCTAAAAGGTAACCATGCTTTCACTATGAGGCCGGGGGGTTCCTCCACGTCTGTGTTGCCTTGGCAACGGTCAATTCTTTGTTTTGCTACGACTGTAAGGTAACACGTCCCGCCCATAGATATATCCAGTATATGGTCCCGCCGCTGAGAACGAGTATGGTCACGTGACTGCACAACGCTGTTTGATTGGCGGAACACAGTCACGTGGTAGAGCCTTAAGCGGAAGACTCTCTCTCTGTCAAAATAAAACATTAAAAGGAGACGTACGCTGGGGTAAAAACAATGACGAGTAGAATACCAAAGAGGTAAAAGTACAGGTTCTTCTTCACTAATCTACTCAAGTTGTTGTGGGTTGGGGTTTTTGTTTGGGGTTATTTTCCCGTTTGGCCTTCCCTGTGTTTTCGTCCCGGTTTTCTCCCTAGTCTGGTGTCATGGATTCTGTCTTATGTTTCCCTGTGTGTGTTTGTTATGCTTTCTGCTTTATTTTGGTAGTCAGCTCCTGTCTTGTCTTGTCTCGTTTAGTCTAGCTTTACTTTGTTTGTCTGATTGTCCTGCCCCGCCCTAATGTGATCACCTGACGTCTCACCTGTTCCCCATTACCTCGTTACCTCTTGTATTTAACCCCTGTGTTTCCTTTGTCTCTTGTCGGATCATTCTGGTTGTTCCCCTGTCTTTACGTCACCTTGTTGCAGTGTTCCTGATTTCGTTCCTGATCCTGGTTATTGTTTGTTTTTGTATCTTTTGGGGTATTTTCCTTTTCCTCCTTGGATTTTGGATGTTCGTTCCATCGAGGCTTACGTTGTGTTTTGGACAATAAAACTGTTTGTGTTCCTACTCCTGCCTGCCTCCTCTTCACTGCATTTGGGTCCGATCCTCATACCCCCGTAACACAAGTACAAGTAAAGTATAGTGATTTAAAACTACTCCTAGAAGTACATTTTTTTTCAAAACTTACTCAAGTAAATGTAACGGAGTAAATGTAACTCGTTACTACCCACCTCTGGTAATGATAATTACAATTGAATTACACAAAAATTTTAATTAAAAAAATCAAAATAGCTTTTTTTTAAGGCAGCAACAAAATTGCGTTTGTTAGTATCAGAACACTGACAATATCGATGATGTCACTGGCATGGTAGGACCTGCGAATGTATATAGACAACGGCTGCAGCACATAATATACACACAAAAAAAAGTTGTTTTAATGGCACGGGTTACGCATTTGAGCCTGTGAGGGACAGGCCTGTAGTGTCTGACTACCAACTCATGGAGGATGATCAGTTTCAGGATCCACCTTCAGTACAGGATCGTTTGGGGGGGAGTGACAGTGACCGGTGCGTGTGTGTATCTGTGTGTGTGTGTGGGCGCAGCTTACTGTCATGCACTCTCCTTTATTGTATCCAAGCACATTTTGCATTTTAGGAAATAGACTGCTTATGTATCGTGTTAATATTAATATTGGTACTTAACATGGTTAAGGTCCGTTCTTTTACGAAAATAGAGGCTAAAAATAGAAAATGTAACTGGACGCATTAATCCAATGGGATCGCTGTTAGCTGAATGTAAGAGAGTTACCCCAGTTTGACCATAGATGCACGGAGGAGTCACGGGTTTTGCCGTTTACTTTAGGCTAGTGCAGAGTTGGCAGATTTTTACTATGAAACTAGCAGCTTGCAGATTCTGCATCAGCAATGTGCCCTGAGACGGTGAACATCAGCTAGCTTCAGGGTCAGTAGAGAGGGACGTTGGATTCTGTGGTTTAGTCAGCTGCTAGTAAACGCATTATTATCGATCTGTGATATCGTTTATTTATACAGTCTATGGTCGGAGTGCTAGCTTGTGGAGTTTGTCATAAGAGTGCTTCAGATGTATTTAGTTGCTAGTCCGTTCCCTTGGTTCGATCGTTTGGTATCTAGCTTGGTGTTGTGTCTCAATTCAAGTAATGCCCAGTGTGTCAGTCTCCGTTTTGTTGAACAGCCTACACGTTGGGCTTTATTTTTGTAAGTGAATATGTTTCGTGTATGTGAACACAACATTACATCCTGCCCTTTGCCTAGTAGACTTGATAGTATGCTGGATAACAGGTAAACATAGCTGCTTCTCTGTCCTCTGCCTGCCGTGAGTGTTTCAGCGCCGTCTGCAGCAGGTAGCATCAGTGGTGTTACTTGCTGGTGGCTATCGGTCTGCTCTGTACTGAAGCCTGAAGGCCTCAGGTTTCAGTCTGTTGGACTTAACCCTCCCTCTAAATAGTGTGTCGCTAAAAAATACATTTTTCTGTACCTTGCTAGTACTTAACTACCTTCACCTTGGAATCAAGGAGTTGATTTGCTTTTTGCTCTTTTTTGCACTATAATTAACACTTCTGAATTTTCAAGAGTTCTTTGATTTGTTTTGTTCCACATTGATTCATTTATTTAGCCTGTTGGTACACTTATAAATGCTTTCATGTATTTCCAAGTTTCTATTTTTCATTACTGTAATTAATTCTCAATTTTCTTACCTCTGTCTTTACTTAGACTTGGGTGACTTGTCGTCTTCCAGAACATATTATTTATTTATGATGTGGTCAAACTGCAAGTATTTGAACTCCTACTTGAATTGTTGAACACTGTGAGATTGTTTATTTTAATTCTAAATAAGAATGGTGCTTCAAAAAAAAAAAAAAGATACGTCCTCTATACAGTTTCCTTGTCACCTCTGCGTCCAGCAAAGAAGTCAAAGCGCCTTATGCTAATGAAAAAGGTTACAGCACCAGGTATTCCCAGGCGGTCTCCCATCCAAGTACTAAGCCGGCCAACCCTTCTTGGCTTCCGATATCAGACGAGAGCGGGCGCTTTCAGGGTGGTGTGGCCGGAAGCAAGTGCAGTGGGTGAAATCCAGCTATTTCTAGACGTGAAAACCTGAAGGTTTTCAAAACTGTTGAATAAACAGCTTGGGTTGAGGATACTGAACTACATGTAATCACACTAATAGTTCACGTACACATTTTTCCGTAGCTTGCTAGTAGTTAGGGAGTTAGGGTTAGGGGGTTAGGGTTAGGGTTAGGGTAGGGTTAGGGTTGGGGGGGTTAGGGTTAGGGGGTTAGGGGGTTAGGGTTAGGGTTGGGGTTGAGGAATACTGAACTACATTTAATCACACTAATAGTTCACGTACACATTTTTCCGTATGTGCTAGTAGTTCAACTACCTTCACCTTGGAATCAAGGATTTGACTTGCTTTTTGCTTTTTTGTGTTTATTTTAATTCTAAATAAAAGAATGGTGCCTCAAAAAAAAAAAAAGTTACGTCCTCTATACAGTTTCCTTGTCAGCTCTGCGTCCAGCAAAGAAGTCACAGCGCCTTATGCTAATAAAAAAAAGCTTACAGCACACTTAAGTTTTATCTGAGGAACAGGAGATCAGCACAGGCCATGATCGAAGAATGCAGGCACATTTTAGTCTGGTAAATTTCAGGGATTTTTACACTGGTAAGGAACTACTAATCTTGCGATTGACGGACTATCAGCAAAATACAGCCACATTATACGGTGCAGAACTCAGGCATTCCCACTCTCTGAAACACCATCACCCAACGTGTGGGCTAAAACCCATGACCCTGAGATTAAGAGTCTCATGCTCTACCGACTGAGCTAGCCAGGCACTTGTCAAGATTGGAGTTGCGGTCCAAAAATTTCACTTAAAACTTCTGAAATGTTACAGTTCTAGAATGTTACTTGGCAGTTCTAGAATGTTAGGTTGAAGTTCTAGAATGTTAGCTGCCATTCTACAATGTTAGCTTTACATTCTAGAATGTTAAGCTACAGTTCTAGAATGTTAGGTTGAAGTTCTAGAATGTAAAGATGCAGTTCTAGAAAGTTAAGCTTTCATTCTAGAAATCTGAGTTGCAATTCAAGAACAATAGGTTGAAGTTTTACTTGGCAGTTCTAGAATGTTAGGTTGAAGTTCTAGAATGTTAAGCTGCCATTCTACAATGTTAGCTTTAAATTCTAGAATGTTAGGTTAAAGTTCTAGAATGTAAAGATGCAGTTCTAGAAAGTTAAGCTTTCATTTAGAAATCTAAGTTGCAATAGGTTGAAGTTTTAGAATTGTTATAAGTTGCGTTCCCAAAAGATTGCTCATAGTCCTAAAAGGTTACATTGTAGTTCTAGAATGGTAAGCTGCAGTTCTAGAATGTTAGGTTTAAGTTCAAGAATGTTAAGCTGCAGTTCTGGAATGTTAAGTTGCAGTTCTAGAACAATAAGATGTAGTTTTTGAATTGTAAGAGTTATGGTCCGAAAATCTTACTTACAGTTCTACAATGTTGTAGTTCTAGAATGTTAGGTTTGACTTCTAGAATGTTAATATTCGTTCTAGAATGTTAGGTTTCAACTTCAAGAATGTAACCTGCAGTTAACCAGACTTTAGTTTGATCAGAGGAACAGGAGGTCAGCACAGGCCAAGATTGTAGAATGCAGACACGTTTTAGTCTGGTAAATTTCAGGGATTTTTACACTGGGATGGATTGCTAATCTTGCGATTGACAGATGATCAACACAGACCCAACACAGCCACAGTATACAGTGCAGAACCTAGGCTTCCAACTGTCTAAAACACCACCGCCCAACATGGGGCTCGAACCCACGACCCTGAGACTAAGAGTCTCATGCTCTACCGACTGAGCTAGCCAGGCACTTCTTACGATATGAGTTGCGGTCCAAAAATTTCACTTAAAACTTCTGAAATGTTACAGTTCTAGAATGTTACTTGGCAGTTCTAGAATGTTAGGTTGAAGTTCTAGAATGTTAAGCTGCCATTCTACAATGTTAGCTTTAAATTCTAGAATGTTAAGCTACAGTTCTAGAATGTTAAGTTGAAGTTCTAGAATGTAAAGATGCAGTTCTAGAAAGTTAAGCTTTCATTCTAGAAATCTGAGTTGCAATTCAAGAACAATAGGTTGAAGTTCTAGAATGTTAAGCTGCCATTCTACAATGTTAGCTTTAAATTCTAGAATGTTAAGCTACAGTTCTAGAATGTTAGGTTAAAGTTCTAGAATGTAAAGATGCAGTTCTAGAAAGTTAAGCTTTCATCTAGAAATCTGAGTTGCAATAGGTTGAAGTTTTAGAATTGTTATAAGTTGCGTTCCCAAAAGGTTGCTCATAGTCCTAAAAGGTACATTGTAGTTCTAGAATGGTAAGCTGCAGTTCTAGAATGTTAGGTTTAAGTTCAAGAATGTTAAGCTGCAGTCTGGAATGTTAAGTTGCAGTTCTAGAACAATAAGATGTAGTTTTTGAATTTTAAGAGTTATGGTCCGAAAATCTTACTTACAGTTCTACAATGCTATGTTGTAGTTCTAGAATGTTAGGTTTGAGTTCTAGAATGTTATATTCAGTTCTAGAATGTTAGGTTTAACTTCGAGAATGTTAACCTGCAGTTCTGGAATGTTAAGTTGCAGTTCTGGAAAATTTGGTTGAAGTTGTAGAATATTTAAGAGTTGCGGTCCTAAACTGTTAATTACAGTTCTAAAATGTTACATGGTAGTTCTAGAATGTGAGTTGCAGTTCTAGAACAATAGGTTGAAGTTTTAGAATTTGAACATGCATTGTCACCAGACTTTAGTTTGATCAGAGGAACAGGAGGTCAGCACAGGCCAAGATGTAGAATGCAGGCACGTTTTAGTCTGGTACATTTCTGGGATTTTTGCACTGGGATGGAATTGCTAATCTTGCGATTGACAGATGATCTGCCCCAACACAGCCACAGTATACAGTGCAGAACCTAGGCATTCCAACTGTCTAAAAACCACCGCCCAACGTGGGGCTCGAAACCACGAACTTGAGACTAAGAGTCTCATGCTCTACCGACTGCGCTAGCCAGGCACTTCTCACGACATGAGTTGCGGTCCAAAAAATTTCACTTAAAACTTCTGAAACGTACAGTTCTAGAATGTTACTTGGCAGTTCTAGAATGTTAGGTTGAAGTTCTAGAATGTTAAGCTGCCATTCTACAATGTTAGCTTAAATTCTAGAATGTTAAGCTACAGTTCTAGAATGTGAAGTTGAAGTTCTAGAATGGAATGAAGATGCAGTTCTAGAAAGTTAAGCTTTCATTCTAGAAATCTGAGTTGCAATTCAAGAAC